>NC_072892.1:79160154-79463184 GCF_027943255.1 Anastrepha obliqua
AAAATGCGCCGTCCCGACTAGAATTGCAATGAGGCATGCCGAAGAATCAGTTAGGCCCGAATTAGGCAGGCCTTACTGAGGCACGCCTCACTATTACCTTACCAGCCCCACGTTAGGCAAGGCAAAGATTGGCATGCCAGAACAATACCAAATTTGTTTGTGGTCACAAAAATCTGTGGCGGTGTCTCATTTAAGCATAAATTGGAATCCCTAACTGATTTGTAGAAGGGCATCCGGAGTATTACCGAAGTTCGATTTTTCGAACCTGCGCCTAATGAGGCAGACCTTTCGGGACTTGGGCCTAGTTTGGCTGCCTTATGAGGCGCAAATTTGGAATGCGGTCTGCCTTATTTGCGCCTAATCACCGCCTTACCAAAATTTCTAGTCGGGGTAGGCTTTGGTAGCTAGTGAGCTGTATGATGGTAGCTTAGTATTTTATGTTACGCTAACAGTAAATATATAAGTTTTAGTTAGAAGCTCACAACAAAAAGCGTTTAAATTTTACTTACTAGCTCCTTATTACGCCTTTCATTTTTTACTTCGAAATGATGATTGATTTTTGTCGGAAATCAAAACCGATCGATACCTGTTCCATTTTGTGTCGCGAAATCCTGTAGGAATATATTTTTTTTCGAGCTTAAACGAAATCGATATTCCAGCCGACTCGAATTATTTGCTTGCAACTTATTGACCTGGAATTTGTTGAAAATACATAGTCAAGAATTTTGAAGTTTTGTAGATGAAATAGTAATAAAAATAAAATTGAGCTCTGTTATTTTATTAGTTTTAATTGTGGACGAGGACCGAGGGGAGAAATTGTAGCGTAGAATTTGGAAAGATCACAGCAATCCTTTGGATTTGCTGAGTATTATAGTTTAAGCAAAGAAGCGTTTGGGATGACGGTCAGCACCATCGAAAGTTACATTCTCCAATTTCAATCAAGCTGTATGCCTTTCTAGTGGAAAGGTTATATGAACCGAGTGATATGAGTGTATAAATATGTAAAAAGTCTTATCGAAATTTTAAGAGTTATGAAGACTAACATTTTCCGCAAACAGGTCAAGTTGAAAATGGATCCGGACGAAAAAATAAATACATACTACAAAACAGGATATACAAAAATCCTGACTGTTTGAACGTATTCATTCCACACATACATATGTACATATTTTTATAATGAACAATTATTTTACAACAGGAAAGGCTAGTTTAGTGTAAATGTGATGATTGTAAGCACATTTGCAAAATTTTAAAATTTTGACTAACAAACGTAAATCGAGCTTTTCTTTAAATTTGCCATATCAGCTTTTGGACTCTTCTTTTAGACGTAATAATATTTCGGAGTCAAATCTGGACAGGGTTGATTATTTGAATTTTAGTTATTTTTAGCATTCTAAAAGCAATTTTACATTATCCTCAAAATGCTTTAAGTGATTTCAAAATTTTTAAATTATTTTTAAATTTCAAATCATGGCTTGAAACTCATAAGTTTGGAAAACTGAAAAGAATTATTTACGTGAAAAATAAAATTCATTAATAGGCCAATCCCAACTTATGATTTTTCATCAAAAAATATGTTTCTCTTTTCAAAGAAAATCTGTAAATCTAATGCTTTTTTTTGGATTCTATGCGAGTTCTGAATCCATCCGAAGTGCCACAAATTTTCGCATTCGCAATGGCTTATAAATTTGTTTCCGCATACGTATGTACTTTGCCACACACACACTCACACACATGCGCATTCATTCAAATTCATATATGGGATATGGACTTGTCGGCCCGGATCGAGTGTGTACGCGTACGCGTATCTGTATCCGCACTCGTATATTATAATAATGCGGATAAAGAGATACAATTTCATTGATATTGCCTAAAAGTC
The DNA here is from genome assembly GCF_027943255.1 of Anastrepha obliqua. Taxonomy (NCBI): domain Eukaryota; kingdom Metazoa; phylum Arthropoda; class Insecta; order Diptera; family Tephritidae; genus Anastrepha; species Anastrepha obliqua. The sequence continues at coordinate 79,162,034 of NC_072892.1, forward strand.
CAATATAAAAAGATTTATGACACCGCCAGTCAAAAAGATGAAGATGCCATTGGATTCGCGACTGCACCACCTCCATCGCGCCACACCTCACACCACACCGCTTCTCGCTTTCTTGCCCAACCCCGCTTTTGATGCTGCTCAACTCACTGTCAATGCTTATGAATTGCGTCTTTTGGCTTTATGATTCGTTCGCATATCGCAGCCCAACGGGTCGGACACTCGTCTGCCGCAGGCCATGTGGCCATCTGATGGCCATGTGAGTTGTTAGCTGTGAGCAACGAGCAATGAGGAATAAGAAATGAGAAATGAGAAATGAGGTATGAGGTTGGACTGGACGCGATTATGACCATGGCTGATATTTTTTGCTGCTTGCTTAAGTTAAGCACCGCCAGTGTCTTTTTTTCTTTGTATGTCGGCACTAATATTTGTTCACTGTTTATTTTTTCTTTTTTTTCTCGTTCGGAGCTGCTTTGTGTTTTCTCGCTTTTGTTGTCCTTGCCTTTTCCGCTGCCTGTTGTCCTTCACAATCATTTATGTTTTTTGGCGAAGATTCATGTTCTATCAGAACAAAGATATTATTATCATCTAAACACCTATTCGTATTTGTATTTAACATATACGAACGTACACCCATTGATAGCAAACAAGCGAATTATCCAGATGCGAATACAAGGAGTTTTTTTATTTACTAGATTTTTTGTATGGCTCTTTTAATAATGGATAATAAATGGTAGTTGCTCTCACGTTTCATTATTAAAGCAATAATTTTCACAAATTGCGTGCTATGTACATTTGTATATTAAACAAAGGTATTTGTGTCTACATAATATTTGGTGACAGATCGGAATAAATAAAAGTATGCTCGTTATGTAACTTTCCCCAAATGATAAATTATCTTTTCTTTTTTTTAAATATGTGGATGTTTAGTCTTAATCTTAATCTCAAGTCCATACGGTGACTGAGAGTGCAACTGCTACTAGGATAGCACCATCAAAACTTCCGGAGATATCAAATAGGAATAGACTGTACTCTAGCTAGTGAAACATATTGCCAACGAGTATTATTGGTACGAGGGTTGCCTCTTATGTTTCGCGCATTTGCAACACTATGTGTGGTGAGCTGTAATTCGATATTTATATCGAAAAGTTAAGTTTCTTTTAGCACGAAATTAAATATAACGTTTTCTCTTACGAAATCTATTAGTTTTTGTTTGTGTTTTTTTTTTTTTGATGGCGTTGAAAAATTAATCTCGGGCAAAAAATAGAATTTTCGTGAAAACGGGATTATTGAGGCAAGAGTATATTTATGGACTCATAGAGGCACCTAGTATATATTCCATATTGCATGAACACTTGATCGTCAAGAAGATTTATTACAAGTGAATACCGCATAATATGGCAATTGCCCAAAAAGGGACTCGTGTCGATTGGTGCAAAGAAATGTTGTTGAAATTCAGCCGCCGTGGTTCGAAATACGTCTATGATATCGTAACAGGTGACGAATTGGATCAATGCATATGAACGATCGATAATATGAGTGTTAAAAGACGAGCTTAATCAACCAAGTGTAGTTCGCGGAAGAAGAACCTCATGGTCATGTCGCCACTGTATCACTAGAGAAACTTAAAGCAATAAATTCTGAGTGGTACACAACCATTTCTTTGCTAGAAATTTTGCAGAATTTACAAAAGCAAATGCTGAAGACGGATTATCCTTCACCACGACGATCGAATTAATGTGTAATCCGCTTTACAACACTAGTTTACACCTAATGATTGTTTATTATTCCGAAACATTAAAAATACAATGCGAGGTCCACGTTTTTCAACGCCTGAAGAAGCTCATTTGAAGGTATGCTTTGAAAATTAAAAAATCAACTCGAAGAATGTGATCAAGTTTCTTTAATTTCCCCTATGCTATTATAAGGTATTGATTCTCTATTCTTATTTTTATTTCTCTATTTTAACATCCCTACTAGAAACTTGAGTAATTAAGACAGTTTTTCCCTAAATCTTTCCTAAATCGCGTGCGCACCATTCATGTTTTCAACTCCGCTATATTAAATGAAAAGAATATAACTTGTTCTCATATTCGTCTGACGTTAATTTCTCTATGATAAAGCTTTTGGCGTTTTTGTTTAGTTACTTTACTTCTTCTAAAGACTCACTTCCCAGATTGTAAAAGTCATAACCTATCAATCGACAATAGTCTAGACATGGTAACTCACCATCAACGGAGATCGACGGTCTCATTTGTCAACAAAATCATAAATTTTGAAAGGGTAGAGTGAGCAATTAATTCCTTTAAACCCTTCAAATCACCAGGCCCGGATGGAATATTCCCAGCACTTCTATCCAAAGACACTGTGGAACTGATCCGAGTCATGGTGAAAATCTTCAAAGCTAGTCTAATATTGGAATACATTCCCAAGATATGGAGGAAAGTGAAGGTAATATTTATTCCTAAGGGAGGTAACAAACCCCCTGATTCTCCAAAATCTTACAGAACAATCAGTCTATCGTCGTTCATGTTAAAGACAATAGAAAAACTACTTGAATACCATCTAAGAGAAGAAGTAATCTTCAAAAAACCTCTCCATAAGCTGCAATTTGCTTACCAAAAAGGGAAATCCACAGTCACAGCACTACACACACTCGTTAAGGACACACTGGAAAAGGCTCTAAACCAAAAAGAAATAGCCCTCTGTTCCTTTATGGACATAGAGGGAGCCTTCGACAACGCAAATTACAAATCCATGGAAACAGCACTCGAGAAAAGAGGTGGAAACCCAATATTAACACATTGGATAAGCCAAATGCTTAATCAGAGGATTATTAAAGCCTCGTTAGGCCAAGCTGAATTTAATGTCACAACAGTAAAGGGATGTCCGCAAGGAGGAGTTCTTTCTCCACTTCTATGGTCCTTACTAGTTGATGACTTGGTGCAGCACCTAAACAATAAGGGATTTATAACCATCGGTTATGCAGATGACATATCTGTTATAATAAAAGGCAACCATGAAAGGACACTAAGAGACTTAATGCAAAATGCCTTGAACACAACATGGGAATGGTGTAAAAAGGAGGGGCTGTCGATCAACCCTAACAAAACCACAATTATCCTCTTCACAAGGAAAAGAAAGTTGGAGTTTCCTATATTGAAAATAAATGAAACAGTGATAGAACTAAAGGAAGATGTCAAGTTTCTAAGTTTAACCTTAGATAAAAAACTCACTTGGGAATCACATATAAATAATATAACAAAAAAAATCCACGAAATCCTTGTGGACAACCAAACAATTACTAGGGAGATCCTGGGGCCTCAGCCCTGGTATGGCCCTCTGGATATACACCCAAATGGTTAGACCAATCATACTGTATGGGGCACTAGTATGCTGGAGCTAATCTATCCAAAAAACAGCGATAACCAAACTGGGAAAAGTACAAAGGCTTGCTTGCCTATGCATCACAGGGGCTATGAGAACTACCCCAACAGCTGGCATGGAAGCACTCCTTAATCTCCCACCACTTCATATAGCAATCCAAGAGGAAGCAGCTACGCAAGCACTCATGCTACACATGAATGAAAATTTCAAATTAGGCAACCTCACCGCTCACCTAAGTATCCTAAATGAAATCAAAAACACCATAAGCATGGCTTAAGTTTCAGACCACATTGACCCAACCCTCTGTTTCACAAAAGGATACACAGTTACCTTTCCTGAGAGGATCGAGTGGAAAACAAACCCAAACTGGATGAATGATGATTCACAAAAATGGTACATTGATGGATCACAAACACCTTATGGAGTAGGAGCAGGAGTAGTGGGGTCCAGAATCTACAAATCATCCACTCTCACCAGGGACACCACCATCTTCCAAGCGGAATTATACGCAATAATGGAAGCAGCAAACATCATGCAACGTAGAAACCACAAGAGAGTAAAGATTAGAATACTCTCGGACAGCCAATCAGTTCTAAAAGCTTTAGATAGCTATACCTACAACTCTAAAACTCTCTTAGAATACCACAAGGCACTCAATAACCTGGCATCCAAAAACAATGTCTCATTAATTTGGGTACCAGAACATGAGGGATATGACGGCAACGAAAAGGCAGACTTTCAAGCCAAAAAAGGGGCAGATGTAAATTTCATCGGACCTAGACCCATGTTTGGATTTAACAAAAACAGCCTTAAACAAAAAGTAAAATACTGGGCCAAAACTCTATTAAATCAGCATTGGAACAACGTAGAGGGTCTTAGACACTCCAAAAAGTTCCTAAGTTTCAACGCTAAAAGAGCTAACATGGCCCTCACGTTAAACAAAAAGAGCATTCGCACTCTCACAGGCGCCCTCACGGGTCACTTCACCTGAAACAAAAACCTACATAAATTAGGCATAACCAACACCAGCACCTGCAGATTTTGCTGCGAAGATGAGTAGTCTATAGAACATCTCATCACCGAATGTCCGGGGTTGACGCATAGAAGGAAAAGGTTTTTAAACAAGTTCATGCTTACAGATGAAGACCTTCAATCACTCCCTCAGAAGGAGCTGGTACAATTCATAAGCATACTTAACAATGAATAGACAGCATAGGGTGCACAATAGATCAATATGGTCGCAGTGCTAAAGGTCTATTCCTTAACCCTTTACTACCATTAACCACCATTAACAATTACGTTTGAATAAGCACTAAATTTTGAAAACCGCACATTATACGACAAAAAGTTACCAGCCCCTCAAAATTTGGAAAGCTGGCTCCTATTTGTATTTAACCTTCGAAAGACATACTGGAGTGAGTCACCCCACAAAATATTTAACGGGTTGTAGTTTGTTAATTTCTAACATCTGAAAATATACCGTTAGCTGTATTTTAGCAACGCCGATTTTACTCTTCCAATTCATGCAGTAATCCTCAGTAGTTGGAGCGCACCGAATTTATGCAGATCTAAAAAAGTTATTGGTGGAAATTTACCCCAGGTTGTTTGTAGTTGGCGTACTTTTTTTGCGTATACAGTCAACGTCAAAAGAAAGTGTACACCATATTTTGCCAAATCTAGGACACTATCATTTCCAACAAAATCAATTATTTCCTCATCCCAATCGGATAAAAACTGGTCCACCTCGCTTTCTTTTAGAGGACGACTTCTAGACCACATTGCCATTATTGCTCTTTAAGAAAATCACTCCTTATAGAAATGGAAATAAAAAAGAAACTTTTTATGAATTTGCAATTTTTTCGTATTCTTACTACTTTATTTTGAGTTTATATACTGGCGGCCGCCGTAGCCGGATGGGTTGGTGCGTGATTACCATTCGGAATTCACAGAGAAGTCGTTGGTTCGAATCTCGGTGAAAGCAAAATTAATAAAAACATTTTTCTAATAGCGGTCGCCCCTCGGCAGGCAATGGCAAAGCTCCGAGTGTATTTCTGCCATGAAAAAGCTCCTCATAAAAATATCTGCCGTTCGGAGTCGTCTTGAAACTGTAGGTCCCTCCATTTGTGGAACAACATCAGAAGTGTACGCGCCAATTATTTACTAACAGAAGTGTACGCGCCAATTATTTATTTTTTTATTTATTATAGTTTTTTGAAGTTCAAGTGCTCGTGGTAAGATGCAAACTGAAGAGACCGAGGAGCTTCGGCTAACTTACACATCAATGGAAAATTTCTTTCTAATGATCAGGTAAAGGAGCGGAGGCAGATAGTATCTACGAGGACGCGAAGGAATACATTCTAGAATTCATTATAACAAAGTTTGGGATTGACGGAACATGTTTCTATTCAGCCTACCTTTTCATAGGTGGATGAAGTACCCAGAGCACGTGAATGCTAACGCCGATGTCAAGAAGCTTTTTCCAAAACAAGAATGTATCAATTAATTCAAAATTTACACAAATAAATTCAAAATAAATAAAATTTTAAAAGTCATGTAAGCTAAAAGATCGTTTATGAAGTAATTAGTAATGTCAGAATAATCGTGGCTTGGCTTTGAATTTAAACATTTATTCACAAAATATAATTTTATGATTAAGTTAAACCACATTTTGTTTTAATATCGAACTTGGCCATTTCCGCTAATAACTTCTAAATGTACCATATATATTTTTATACAAATGAATATATACATAAATGAAATTTATTTACATAGAATCGACAAGGCAATCCTCCCAAAGAGGCATGTAAAATAATTTTCCTAACGAACGGGCAATCAAATACCTGAAACATAAGTAAATAAAAAATATTAAATGTCAACAATAAATATTACGTGTTGATTAGATTAACATAGACCAACAACTTTATAAAAACGTTACTCAACATGAACAAATGCTAATAATTATGAAAGAGGAAATCCCACACTTACCGTATTTACCCACCAAAATAGCGTAGCAGCATTTCTCAGAACACAAGATTTGGTAATCACTGAATTACAAAAGTACAAAAAGTAACCATCTTCATCTGAAATTATAAAACAGGAGTTTATAAAACTTAGAAGTGTGCTAAGCGACTTTTATGGTAAACAAAACCGTGAGAGAGCGAACAGTAAATTTTAGAAAAATTGTTTGAACTCGCTGAATGCAGTTAGATTGATCTTTTGTACTACTGTGGGCAAAAAGTAGGGTGAATTTATTTGTCAAACTTCGCGGGATTAAAATTTCGCTCTAGTTATTTTTTCATGAGTTGGCAGCACTGTTATTAACATCTGGGCCAACTTTCATGTGAATGTCATTGTCAGTAATATATTTACGCTTGTGTTTACCAAACGACCAAGAGTGCATTTTTCGATTTTTACAATGTCTGATTTGATTGAGCAGAGAAGTGCCATCAAATTTGGTTTGCGGAATGAAATTTCGGCTGCGGAAACGTTTAGCATGTTGCAGAACGCATTCGGTGATTCGACCATGTCGCAGAAAAATGTTTATACGAGTAAATGGTACAAAGACTTCAAAGAGGGTCGATAACGTGTTGATGACTTGGAGCGCTCCGGACGACCATCGACGTCAACAGATGACCAAGACGTCAATAAAGTGAAGGAGTTAGTGCTCAAAAATCGTCAGTTGACTGTTAAAGGCCTTACTGATATGATCGGAATATCAGAAGGGTCTGTGAAAACCATTTTGAAAGACCATTTGGGCCTACGAAAAGTCAAATCTCGTTTGGTACCGAAAACTCTCAATTTCTTGGAAAAAAGTCGTCGGGTTGATGTGTGTGAAACAATGCTTTCATACTATCAGGACAAGCTCAAATGCATCATTACGGGAGATGAGACTTGGATTTATGCTTGCGACCCTGAAACAACCGACCAATCAAGCGAATATCATGCTAAAAGCGAGGCCAGACTGAAAAGAGCATGTCGAAGTCGTTCAAAAATAAAGGTCATGATGACAGTTTTTTTCGATTTTCGTGGTGTGGTGCACTATGAATTCCTTCCACCTGGCCAAACTGTTAATAAGGAATATTATTGAGCGTTATGCGTCGTTTACGTGAAGCAATTCGTCTAAAAATACCAGAATTATGGGCCAACAACTCTTGGTTTTTCTATCACGATAATGCACCGTCTCACACTGCAGTCGTTCTTCGTGACTATTTCGCCAAACATTCAAAAATTCCACGCATATCGTTCCGCAACCACCGTATTCGCCTGATTTGGCTCCGTGTGACTTCTGGCTATTCCCAAAACTCAAGAGACCACTCCGGGGAACGCGTTTCGAGTCGATTGAGGAGATAAAAGCTGAATCGAAGAAGGTGCTGATGGCTATACCGGAAATGGACTATTTGGCATGTTTCGGGGATTGGAAAAATCGTATACACGGCATAAGTGTATTTCATTGAGAGGGGATTATTTTGAAGGGGATGAAATTGATTTACAAGAATAAATAAAGATTTTTCATTTTACAACCAAATTCATCTTACTTTTCGCCCACAGTAGTACAAGGCCTCTAAATAAACATTGCATACTCCAGCCTTGACCTAACCAATTCACAATGAAGAAATTTAAGTGTGCAGCGGTTCGTGAAAGCTTGACAATTTCGGCGGATAAAAGTTGACATGGCTACTAAATATATGTCAGCACAACACAAAAAACATACCTTGTACCCAGCTTCGGTGACTAAGAACTTTGTATGGAATTCTATACTAGTTCCACGTTACAGGTTACGTAAAAACAAAGGAATCACAAACAACGCTGACTCACAAATAACTGCAAATTGTGAAATGTTACCTTATATACATAATTGGCGCGTACACCCTTTTTGGGTGTTTGGCCGAGCTCCTCCTCCTATTTGTGGTGTGCGTCTTGATGTTGTTCCACAAATGGAGGGACCTACAGTTTCAAGCCGACTCCGAACTCCAGATATTTTTTATGAGGTGCTTTTTCTGGTCTTTGGGCTGTTGTATACTGCGAATTCTAACCATATGAGCTTTATGTTTTCGATCTTTGTCCTGGTAGAATTGAAGCTAAAGTTCGTTCTAACAATGAAGCCAAATTCTGTTGCACGGTTTGTCAAGAGCCGTTGCAGAATATTCAGATATTCGATCTTACCTTCTGTGTACACCAAATCACCCATTCCCTTGCTGGATATGCATCCCAACACTATTACTGAATGTTTGTCATATTTCACCGTCGGTAAAATATTCCGCCTTTCCAGTGTTTTGAATGCCTGCCTCCACAGTCTACTGGGTCCTTCGTTGTAACACAGCAAGTCTCATCGCAGAATATCACACCACAACAGCTATTTGGTTGAGCTAGGTATGCTCTAGCGAAATATACCCAATTTTTAATATACTGGCAAAGGCTTCTTTCACGCAACTCGTGAAGTATAGTTGTGCTTCTGCAAAATTTGACGAACTGTGAGAAACACTCATACTCGACCACTCTATGCTCACTCAACAAAGTATGGTTGGCATGTTCAGATAATTTCTGCGGCCTTACACTTGCAAATTTCTATTTTAATTTTGCACGATTTATTATTTTACAGATAACACTAGTCTACAAGGAAAAGTATCCGAAATAATTTAAACTAATATCTGCTTCTCTGTCCATGCAAAATTCGGATTGATAACTAAAATTAATTTATTAGTTTGAGTTTTTACGATAATCGTATCTTTCGTGTTTAATGGAACTAGGCCGACAAAATTTAACCAACATTCAGACCCAGAAACCAGACTATATATTTCCGAAGGTTTATGATGCGCTGAATCCAAATCTGGCCTCAGAATTGCTCTATCAGCTCTGGTTTTCGAGATATCCTAACCTAACCATAGACAAAATTACGTTTAGCTGTTATTCCATATCAGATGCGTTTTTGTTGTACCACATTTTATAGTGACTTCACGGAAACGTGTTCGAATGGGATAAAAAGTATCCTATGTCCGTCTCCTGGTCCTAAGCTACCTCTCCACCAATTTTCAGCCAAATCGGTTCAGCCGTTCCCGAGTTATAAATAGTGTAACTAACATGACTTTCTTTTATATATATAGATTATAATAGGCCGACTGAGTCACCTCACACCATATCCGGTTTCCAGGCATTTGCGTCCTTTATCCTTTATATTTTATGTGCGATGTTTTGATCACCAAATCACTCCCTCGATCACTTTATGACGGTTTGACGACTAATGCATGTGTAACAACTATGTGAAATAACGGTATATCAAATCATCTTAGAAAATGATGCCGAAAATACATGTGCAAAACACTTCCTTGACAGGTGAGAGAAGCATTTGTTTTGCTCTTATATTTTTGTTTTTGCTTGCTTTAGTATGTCAAAACAATTTCTTGACAAAATATATATACATATATTGATGTAATAAGCAAACTGTTTATACACTTAATTATATACTATAGTGCATAAGACAACATACATACATATGTATGCACTTACTTATGAATATCACTTTCAATTAAGAAAAGTATTCGGAATCTCTGACGTTGCTTGAATTCAAACCGGAAGGGACTTTATGGTTAATTTTCACGGGCGTAGAGCGTGCCGTATTTCACGCCTGCCCTTTCCTTACATTGCCTAAATGCGCGTTGGAGATCACGCATCGATGCACTTTGAATGGCTGCGTACACCTAAATCATCCTAATGCTTCGGTTCGATTCCGCTCAAATGCAAAGCTCAGAGCCATTCACTCGTACGCACACCCACATATATTACATATAAAATAAAAACTGAGATTTCGAAGCACAGTTAGCAGTTAGCAAAGCGCAAGAGGGCGATGCGTTTGCGTTTCCGCTTCAGATACTATGGAGAAGGCCAGCGTGACGTATTTGAGAGGGAAAAGATGAAGGAGGAAAGTGTTCAGAGAAAAGAAGCGCAACTGAAGCTTACCGGTAACTTCAACCCTAGTATCAGCAGCATTTTTTGTTACCGGTGTGTTGGTGTAGCTGTTATTCTACTCCAGCTGGCGTTGTGACCTCTATTCGAACTGGTAGAGTTGTGGTGGTGCCTTTACTGTGAACGGAGAACCGTCGTAAAAGACAATCTTGTTAGCCGCCGAGTGATCGATTATGTTAAAAGTTAAATTTACGAGGTGAGACTCTGAATGGAGTTGGAAGTTCATCTATCCGACTGTGTACAGCTTTTGCATGGTACTTGCTGTGATCAATGGAAACCCGTTCGACTGCCGAGATGGTCAGTTATTAGTGGAGTAAGGGGACAGAAGGAAGACAGAACAGTGTATGAAGTGTGCACATCTGCTGTGCTTTTATATTATTCGGAAAATAGTTTTAACCACTACTACAATTGTGTTATATTTTTATTTAAAAATATATATTTTATTTACATATTATTACAATATTTACTTTCGAAGCGTTCGTCTTAATTTTGTCAGAAGAAAATTTACAGTCGCTCTAAACTTACAAACGTCCCTGCGCCACTACATAAGTAAGAGTTATAAGGTCGACTGACAACAATTGCCGCAACTCGCTTTTATGCACTTTTCCCATTGTTTACCTTTATTCTTTTTACTTCATTTAATCATGTTCCTCCTCCTGCGCCCCTCTACCCTTGTACCTCCCGTTTCCTTGTTGGTGTTGCCTTAATCGTGCATGTTTAATAGCAATCAGTCAGTTTGATCAGGCGAGTCAATAAATAAAACAAACAACTGCATTACGGTTTGGTTGCTGTTATTGGCGCTAACTTTGTTGCTGTTGTTGTTCTTGTCTTTGTTATTGCATTCGATGTGTTGCGCGTGGCACGGTAGCATTTATGTGCTGGAGTTTTTTCACTGCCTCCGTTCTCCTGCCTGTTGGTGTAAAAACATATGACAACATTTTATAAGCAATTCATCAAAACAAACTGCAATTCGCCAATTCTCTTAAATGATGAGACTTATGTGTGCTCATATGAATACTGGTGAAAATATGTACGTGGGAATTTTGGATACATTGTATTTAAAAAAAAAATTCATTAAGCACTAGCTGTGTGGCTATTCTTATATTGAATTGTTTATCTGAGGGTTTAGTAGAAAATTATAAATATTTTGACATTATTCTCGGTATGAGCCGAGAGGCAGAGGTTCTTTTGATTATAGAGCAATGATGTATGATATTTGGTTGGTTGGTTGGTTAAAGTGGTGATTCTTCCAGAATCCAACTAGCGCTTCCGCGCCATTTTGTTGCCGCATCCTCGTTACCAACTTGTTTAACGGTTATTTACAGCATAATTATATCCAGTCTGTGCGGTTAGGGAACCTTATTAGGTTGTTAACGTCTAAGCCAGATAGTTGTTCGAGATTCTCGGCCCAGGGTTAACATTCTGTCCTTCCATAGGGCAGGGCATTCACAGAGGAAATGGAAGATTGTCTCCTTTTTCTCCGGGTGTTTGCAACTGTGACAGTATGTATTGTGAGGGATACCCATTTTGGCTGCTTGTTCTCCGATAGACCAAAAGCCAGTTATGACTGCCATTAGTCTCCAGGCGTCCCGTCGTTTGTAGGTCGGCCATAACGTTCTGCTAATTTTGCATTTCGTCTGGTCTTGCCACCTACAGTCCGCGATTCGGAGGTATTTTAGGCAAATTGTGCTCTTGACTGCACCTAATGGTGTGAGTACCGATTCTGCAAGACCGTTATTCATGGCAGATCCCCCTCTTGCCAGTTCATCTGCTTTTTCGTTACCTTCGATGTTCCGATGTCCCGGGACCCAGATTAAGGTAACTTTATGGTTTTCACTCAAGATGGTGAGGCTATTCCTACTTTGTTCCACCACTTTAGAGGTTGTTGTAGCCGAACCCAGTGCCTGGATTGCAGCTTGGCTATCCGAGAGAATGGCGATATTTCCCTTAAAAGAGAAATCTGCGATTAGTAACCTACAGGCTTCCCCAATTGCCAGTACTTCTGCCTGGAAGACGTTGCTGGTATTGGGGAGACGCACAGATTTCTCAATTTTAATTCTGTGAGAATATATACCAGCTCCAACACCACAGCCCATTTTACTTCCATCCGTATAGACTGTAGTGTCGAAGTTGTTTAGAGAGAATCCCTTATTCCATTCTTCCTTAGATGGAAATAGAGTGGCAAAATTCCTATTGAAAGTTACCGTCGGGACGATGTAGTCAATTCTCACCGAGATTATCTGAGTTTGTCGCAATAATAGACTAGCATGACCATAAGTTTTTCCTCTCCAGCGACCTGCTTCGTTTAACCTAAATGGCCTCATGATTGCCGTCTTCTTAATATGTAGGTCTATTGGAATAACGTGTGTCAGTGCATTGAGAGAGTCTCTAGGACATGATCTGATTGCACCGGCCGTTATTGCACAGGCTGATCTTTGTATTCTACCGAGTAGTTTGGTATTGTACTCTCTCCCTAGAGCCTTCCACCAAACTACCGAACCATACGATAAAATAGGTCGTATAACCGTCTTATACAGCCATAGTGTATGCTTAGGTTGAATACCCCATCTTCTTCCATGCATACGTTTACAGGCATATAAAGCAATTTCTGCCTTCCTTACCCGTTCTTTAACATTTAATTTCCAGCTTAGTTTGGAATCCAGAATTACCCCTAAGTACTTTGCGCTGGGCGATAGTGAGAGAGTTTGTCCGTTAATATTTGGTAGGGTAAAAGTTGGTTTGATAGTGAGAGAGTTTGTCCGTTAATATATGGTAGGGTAAAAGTTGGTACCCTATATCTGGTGGTGAAAAGCATAAGTTCTGTTTTACGTGGGTTTAAACCTAGGCCACTGCCTCTGGCCCAAGGGTTAAGCTCGCCTAACGCCCTTTGGATGATCCCACTGATCGTATTAGGACACAGTCCTGACGCCATTCACAACACATCATCAGCGTACGCCACCGCTTTTACCCCACCTCTATTAAGTTTTGTTGAGACTTTGCTAATAACGCATAACCAGAGAAGTGGAGACAATACTCCCCCCTGTGGGGTGCCTCTGTGGACCTTCTTGGTTATACTGATATTACCCATATTAGCTTTGATGATCCTGGTTTCTAGCATAGAGATGACCCAATTACTGATGCAATTGTCCACCTCTAAGTCTATCAACGTCCGTTGGATCGCATCTGTACTAACATTGTTAAAGGCGCCTTCTATATCCAAGAATGCCGCCATGGTATAATGTTTGTTCTCTAGAGAGCCCTCTATTGTTCGGATTAAAGTTGGCGTGAGTAAAGATTACTATTGCCAAGTTGGAGGCTTGTGGAGCAGATGTTCATAAACTTTGTGCCGAGGTCCGTAGCAGGATAGGTACTCCATCAAGGTTTTTAATCTGAATGTATGGCAGTGGGCGATCCATTTCTCTTTCACACCTTTTAAAAGATTTTGCGCAACAATATGAGCTACATATTTCTCGTGGAAAGTGAGAAAAATTAAGTGTGTAAATTTTATCATTGAAATGTCTGCAATATCCAGCAATTCTCAGCAACTTTAGTTTACTACTTTATTTGATTACTGCGGTTTATATTTGCGTTGTTTCATAGTTCTCGTTATTTTGGTATTTGGCTGCGAAAAATATAGCTTTGCTATCAGTGCGAATTATAAACATTTCTCGATTAGATTTGACATATTTGAAGAATGAAAGAATTAACTGAATTCCACATGCAAGTGGGCTGGAGTTGGAAGGCAGGATATCATATGCTAGCATCATGCCGGTTGCTTCCACTACTGCAAAAACTGTTTCTTCTTTCTTTTATGCCTAATCAAAAATAAAAAAATCTTTCAAAAGGCGCTTAGACCTTTTTTTTTTAAATAAAACATGCAAAAATTTAGATTATTTCAAGTTTCAATGTTTTTATTCAAAATACGACTCTTAACAATCTAAATGGCATCATTTAAATATCCAAAATGAGCACGGCTACAGGAAAAATCCACCAAACCGTGGATTCATGAATGCGTCGTTGTTGAAAACGTCGCGATATCGATGTTGAAGGTTGTTCAGCAACAGTTTGCGTTGCAGCAGCAATATTTTCGACAAAACGTGCAGTTTTCGATTTGCCAGTCCATTTTCGCGGATAAAATCACAAATTTCGCGATGTGTTGTTCTTAAAGATCGATCATTTTCATAATAAGTTTGATTAATTTAACGTGTTGTTCTATCGTGTACATCCATCCACTTGACAAATGTCAAATATGAACTGAAAATCTTTAAAAAATACCCTTTTTATAGAAAGGATTACTAAATATTTTTCAGTGAAAACAATTACGGCTAGAAAAATGTTAAGACTAATGAGAGAACTAATGTTGGGACCAACTGGAACGCCCTAGGAACGAGGTTTATTTCTTATTTTTATCTTGCCTCAATAACAAGGTGTGGCTAAAAAAACCGTATCGTTTGAGGTAAAAGCGCTATGCCTACGTAAGTATATTTATCCGAAAGCTAATAAAATTGTCCACCTGATAACATTCAAAACGGGCTTTGTTATCAGAGAGTCAAAAAGAGCGAGCAACAAAACAAAAAAAAACAATTTAATGAAAATGTCTGATTATGCAGTTTATTGAAAAAAACTAAAGTGCTAACCTCTAACTATTTTCATATTATCGAGTCTCGGTTATTCAACATGAAGAACAGCATCAATTTTTTTCTTTGTGTTACTATTTAAGGAGTTATTGTTGTCTAACAGAATATCCAAACTTATTTAATGAATAGAGAAAAATTCAATCAGGCAATTGAGCTACAAAATATAAAACGCTCGTTGCGAAGTTCTTGCGTTACGCACATTTCTTTAACAAATTGGGAGCAAATTTTTTTTACAATTTAATTTAATTGTGAAACGTACACGTGGTACAGAAAATGCCCCCGCATGATTTGCAGCTCAAGCTCGATTTCGTGATAATCAAGTTCCCTAACACCCGCAGCGAAGATTATAAAATGAAATTAGGCTTACTGTTTACGATAGAAGTTAATGAACAATCTGAATGAAGCAACGACGAGAATCGCCAAAGCATCAGTGGTTTCTCTCCAGAGAGGAAGGCAAAAAATATCTTTTAACGCTAAGCATAGCAATGAACACATTAAAAACACCAAGCAAATTATTGTATTTTAATGAATCATACTAAAACAATTTTTTCATTCAAGCATATTCGAGGTAAGATTCTTTGGAATGAACCCTTTCTGGAGGAACTGGTGGACGAATTGACAGACATTGCACATCCTAAAACATCAGAGGTGAATACACTTAAACGAATATAAATAATGTGACCACTTATTTTAATAGTTAATAATTTATATAATGTTTTACGTATTATTTATTTAACAGTAAGCAAATATTAAATAAATCATGCAAAAGTAAATTTTCGTTAAACGAAAAATATGCATAATAATTCACAATTGCAGACCTTTTCTCATATTAAAAATTGTATTTAGTTTAAAAATTTATTACAATTTATTTATTACTTTCACATTCAAAGTTGCTAATAAAAATGTTGTTGTCTTGTTATTTAATTGCTATATAAAAAAAAACTATTTTTGGAATTTTTTTACCAACACCATTTATGTTCTAAAATTGAAACTGTTCTATACTTGTTTGTCACCTCTTTTGGAATATTATTAGTATTTACAACTAGGGTGTATTTTTCCAGTTTTCAAAACCGCATCAAATATAATAAATGTATGAATTTTTGAAAATTCATTTTATGAAAATGCCGACGGCATTGTTTCATGCGTTTGGATATTTTATTTTCTTCCAAAATAATAACAACATCTGCTTTTGAATTTGTATGTCGTAAGAGAACGCTCTTCGCAAATACCAAACAGATTTACTAACTCAAGCGCCCAACCGCCACCCATACTGAATGCGCACAAAATTTTACACTCATACTGCTTTCACATCGACTATCCTCAGTCGACTGCGACCAATCCACCGACTGTGCATGCAAATGTGTACAGGGAGGCTCACTGCACTGCCTGCGTCGCTGCCATTATGTTGACTATTTCTGCT
Organism: Anastrepha obliqua; assembly: GCF_027943255.1. NCBI lineage: Eukaryota > Metazoa > Arthropoda > Insecta > Diptera > Tephritidae > Anastrepha > Anastrepha obliqua. Next base: position 79,178,435 of record NC_072892.1, read on the forward strand.
GCCAATGCGCTCCGAAATTTATGTGTGATATAAAACTGCTTGAAAAACGACAGTGGCGAAAAAGTAACATGGCTCATCGCCAGCTACACAGCTGTTGTTGTTGCCACTGGCTCATACAAAGCAAAATAATAAAGTAATTCGTCACACTTAACTCAGTTCGCTGCGCGTTATCTCACTTGCTCCCCTATATTGGCGATATACGTATATCGCTAGCCCACTCGCACACAGTCATCCATCTTCCGAGCCGTTTAGTCACGGACTCTCCGACCGACCCGGCTGCCGATCAACACATTCGACTGACAGCTGCCGCACTCCATACCTAAATGGAAATGCTTTATGAGCTCGGCTCCTCCCTCAGCGATACGGCCCTAGTATTGCCAATTGGATTGCGCCGAGGAGGTAGGAATATGTTTTATACTATTTGTGGTTTTTGTTGGTTATACTGTATGTGAACCCACGTGGTGGATTTGACCTTTTCCCTTTGTGCAAAGAGTTCTGCGCGCTCTCTCACCGATATACAGCTGATGCAGATTAATGTGGTGGTGTTAACATTGAATGCAAGAATTTTATTGTATATTTCTTTGCCGTTGGGCATATTTGGGTAGTTCTCTCGCTCGTTTTGATTATTTTATGGTTTCAATTGAGTGAATGAGTACCAAATGAGTGAGTGCCCAGTTGGTAAGGTCATAACTCAATTGAATGTATGTTCATATACACATACATATATGTGTATGAATTGGCTGTCCTTTAATGTGCTGCTTAGTGTTGTTGAATAACGGAGTGTTTATTTTTATTTGCGGCCATGATTGTTTAACCGACGGCAAATAGTTGCAAAGTGGTGCGCAACAATTAGAAATGGGGATGGTCGGCCATAATTTGATTCAGATAATTTTTTTTTTAATTTCTTTTAGGTTTGATGAAGGTGTGCATCAAGTTATGAATTTACGCACGGCGATCGGTTACATACATTTATGGCCTTTAGAGATATTAACTAATGACAACAATACAAATTATTAATCGAACTCCACATCATCTTTCACTAGGGGAATAAGATGTAAAGCTGATTCCTTTTTACATGAAACAAAAAATGTTTTTTATCGAAGAAATACATTGCTCTCCTTAAAGCCATTATAAAATTTTCCACAAATAATAATATGAAAGCGCTAGTGGAAAATTGTAATTGTAATTTGGAAATATTATATTTCATGGTTCAATTGCCTGAAATACTTGAATAGAAATGAACAAAATGAAAATATTTTCTGGAGTAATTCCCGTCGGTCTTTGTTGATATTCCATAGTTGGTAGCTGCTTCATTAAGATTTGCACACGCCGCAAGCAGTAATAACAGACAACATTCTCCGCAGACAACATTCTCCAAGAGACAATCACTTACACATGTAACTCAGCCAAATGAGGCTCTCGCTATAGCTCTTTAAGTATTGCCAATAAAATATACTTGTATAAACTCTCAATTCTTCTAAAATGAAAATAGAAGATTTAGTTCTCGTAAATTCTATTTGGCGGGCGGTTTTGGGGCCAAAGCAAAGAGCGTAATTTCTCTTCTATGTGTGTGTGCGGTTGTTTGTGTCGAACAGCAGTCCGTAGAAGCTTAAGTGTTTATATCTAAGAAATTATAAATCTCGCAATATAGGGTTGTCATGCTTAAAAAAATATCTTTAAATGTCAACAAATGAAATAAGAATTATAAAAAGTTTTAGTTATTAATAATTCTGCTTCTATGACTAATAAGAATAATTAGAAACTCGGGACTAGAAGTCAAGTAAGAGTTTTATACATTAAACTCGTAGGTTGCCAGTATAAGTAGCGACAAAATTGAACATAACTTTTCATACATAACTTCTCAGACAAATAATTTCGCTACTGATTTTATGATCATACTGAATATCCTTTTACATGAGAAATTGAAGATAAATTTGGAGAAATTGTGATGCAAATAATAAAATAATGGCTTTCACCACAATTTTTTCTCATACACAAGAATTTATGGAATGATAAAATTGTGGTTACTGTAAATTTAGTAAGTTATTGCTATTTATCGTAAACTTTAAGAAGTGCACGCAACCAACAGGATAGTCTGGTTTTCTTTCAAAAGCAACCTTTGCTCGGCTAAGGATCTGATCCTTCAAAACCGGCTCCGAAAAAGCAAACATTTTTAACAGAGTCTTAATTTTTGACACAAAACGAATACGAACCCATTTCCCTGGACTGATTAAACATTTTACAACTAGATGATAAAGCACCTAATGAGAAGATCCAAATTTGCTTAACATATTTCATAATAAGCCAGTCCCTTCACAACGAAATCAATTAGAATCCCGGCACACTTACAGTCTGTGTCAGAAAAAAGGAATCGCAATTATTCATGAAGTATAAAAGATATATATTTAATATACATATTTTTTTTACATAAAGGTTTGTACAAAACTACGAGCCGCAATTACTCAATAAGCCGTGTAGTCTCCATTAATTTCAGCTTTACTGCGTAGCTCGTCGACAGAGGACCAGATTTTGCGAACTTGACGCACGAGTTGCTTTAAATGGGGTTGGCGTCTGGGGTCTGAGAAGGCCAGTCCATTACTGTGACGCCATTTTCTTGTTTTGTTGTTTCTCAATGTGTTTTTCTGAGAGCAGTGGTGTCGATGATATGGGACGGTAGGATATGCTCTTCTCCTTCAGTAATCGTTCGATGGTGTTGATACTCACATCTATTCCCTTTTTATCAAGGGTCCCGCTTAAAAAGTTGGGCGATCTCTTTAACCTACATTTTTGTCGTCACTCGCTTCAAGCCACGCTCGGAAAAGTCATCAACAGTTTTGTACACTTTATACCGCTGATTTCACATTTCAACAAACTTTTTTGATTTTTTAATTAGTTTTACAGCCGCGGCGTAAACTAATTGCGGCCCTTTCGAATGCGTGCATGAAAATATTGTCTCGAAACGCTTCACGTACCTCTCACTAATTTGTGTGTGGTTGCGTTTACGGGAATGTTTCGAACGACACTAACCTGAGTTAGCACTGGCGTCGTAGCCTTTGAGTGGGACTATTAGCAAAAAGCAGAACGAAATATAAATTATATTCAAGTTAAAAGAAAAAACCGGTTCTTTTCTTCTGACACAGACTGTATTTGTGAATATAAGTTCCTTTTTAGTCAAATAAATCTAATGGAACAACCTATACATTACCAGAAATTGAGAACCAATAATTTTTTGCTTTTTAGGTGTTGGGCAACCCTGATATAGTAGTCGAAAGTACGACGCTCAGGCAGTTTTAAACCGCAGCAAATGATTACCGCTCCGAGAAGGAGAATAGCTCACTGAGAATGCACAAATTCTCAATTCACAAAATAAATTCAACACTTTAACGTCAGACAGTTGTGTGGCCACAAGATTTTGTTCACTCCCCAATCGGCTGTTGGGTGTTTTCTGGTCACAAGCGGTGTCGCTCATACGCGTTCCGCATATCAAATGCGAGAGTGCTCGTAACTCAAACAGGCAAGCAATATAACTTTCAGCAGTCTGGTGTGGAATGAGGGGTTTCGCAGGGGCCAAAACGGAGGCTACACGAAGTCTGTTCACTGTGAAAGAGCGAAGCGCCACAAATGTGAAATGTTTATATGTGGGCCAACGCGACGTCTATGGAGTAGCGAGCAGAATGAGCGCCAAATAGTGGCCGCAACTTTTTCCAAGCCAGAGCAGTGGGTGTCTTTTTACCGCGCGCACTCCTAGCCCTAATACAAAAACTCTCACATAAATTTCAGCAAGCAACGATACAAAAACAAAACAAAGGAACACAACAAACTGCAGTACTCGCAGTTCAATTGAGTTGATTGCTAAGGCGACCGCTCACTCACTCGTTTTTGCATGTAGTTGTTGTACTCGCTACTAAGGCTCAAAAACAAGAAGTTCACACGATAAATTTTGCCAATCTTCTCGGAGTATATTTTTCGGTATCCAGTAGATACTTTATTGCTTCGGCGCGCTGCCTTCGCCATCGCGTGGTCGCTGAACATGAAAAAGGACGCAGCGATGCATGCACAAATTGACGGCTCTGCTGCAGAACGACATAAATAAACGGCAACATATAGCAGAGCAACTAAGTAAACACCAAACAGCAACAGCGACAGCGACAACGGCAGCAGCAGCAGCAGCAATGGCTGCGCCACTCGTGTTATGAGGATTGCTCGGCCAAACAGGCTGGCCATTGTGGTAGTGTCGCTTTTATGACTGGTTTTCTTAAAGAATTATACCTCATGTACTGCTTCTGTCGACGGCGCGGCGCTGCCCCCACTGACGTCACAGTCGGCGGCTCTGCTGAGTGCGATTCGACGATTTGAGATTTTGTTTTCGTATTTTATTTCTTCCCCTGCATATATGTATGTATGTAGTATATGCACATGTTGTTGCTGGCTTTCTGCATTTTTTCTACTTTTAACAAATCAGTAGGGTGAAAGGGGTGCAAGGGGGACACAAGCGGGTTGTGAACAGCTAGCGAAGCATTGGGCTGCGTCCGTGAACGACAGTGTGTCTGTTGTGGTTTCATTCGAAGTGTTGTTGTGTTTTTGTGCGTTAACTGACTCCGCTGTTGATAACATCACTTTGTCGTTGTAGTTTATACCTCTCCCCTACTCATTCATTTCATTGTCATAGCTCCGGGCTCCGGGCAACGCTGGGGCCGCTCGTTCGCTGCTGCTACTACTGCTGCAGTTGACTGTTTGGTCGCTTTTGCTAACTTGCGCAGCCGTGCTCGGACGGACGGAATTTCACATGTAGCCGCCGCGCTCGTAGATATGTGAAGTATATGCCTTGAATTGAATGCTTTATGGGTTTAGTTTGATAGAAGTCGTAAAGAAATCAACATCAACATTATCAACAATAAACATAGAGAAATTAACCGAAATATAATAATAATCGTTGGCAATTGTAATAAAATCAAAATATTGTCGCAAGCGGCAATTTACACTCAACGTGTGCACCATTGAACGACTCAACGGCAAATGATCTAATTTATAGCACACTTACGCCCGTATATACTTAGCAAAGCAATTGTCTCCTGCAGTGTGAAATTCATTCATTTTGAAGGCCATCGATTTCCGAAAACTCGACATAGATTCTGACTGACTAGCAGCTGCTGCATCGAGACCAAGAGTGGCCGGGTAGCAGACGTAAACTTTGTGGCAAGTTGACAAAAACTGTCATTGCCACTGCTGCATTGGGTTTGCTGACGGTTGCTACCTATACATAAACTAAGTCAGTCTATACATTCTACCTGCACTTCCTAGTGAACAAAGACCGCACAAATTTGCAAATCATCTTCCAATTGGGCGCGAAGACCAGACGACGTAGGCAATAGGGCGTTATCACACAAGCAGTCAGACATCGAACTTGACTGAGCAGCTGAGGCGGCAGCCGATGTGGAGTTATCATAAAAATAATCATAACAATAATCGTAAAGAATTTGCGGGGAGAAGCGGGAATCAGTTGGCATAAACGGGGGCGCAATTCACTTTCAACGCGTTTGAAACGGCTACATTACGCTCGGAGAGTCGGATCGGGTGGCTCGGTGGTATACGCGACGGTGCGGCAATAAACATAAAAGTTGTAAAAAATTATCTCATTCAATAAACATTGCAAACGGGTAAAATTTAATGAACTCTCTCAGTTAAGTTTCCAACGTCACGGACCGTCTACTCCTTAATTGGGATCACAAGGCATTGTGTATAGTATTTGAGTGGGCGTATGAATGGTTGCAACGGGCAGCAAATAATACAAATTAGCGCATTAACAGACATATTCAAAACCTAGAAGCGAAAGTGAGCAAATATAGAAAAAAGCAAACAGTGTAAAATATACAATTGACTGCGCGTTAATAAAATTTACGGTTAACTCAAGTGCGGTGGAGGCCGGGGATAAATTGTGTGGAAATCTCAAAATGGTGCAATAATAGTAACTATCTTCCCTTACATATGTATCCCTCAAACCAAATTTTACCAAAATAAAAGTTTCGAAACTTATATCAGAACCAACAAAAAAATATAAATATAAATAAACACTAAAGTTGTGCCAATAAAAAAATATCTTTCCAGAACACAAAATCAACTTCAGGTTTAAAGCAAACTGCGCGCTGCTAAACTGCAATAAAAGAGGAAGCCCAAAGTGAAAACTTAATGCCAAATCCTATGCTTAACATTATTTCCTTCAATTATAACTATAAAAATTTATATGCACTTTGCTTCAATCAACTAAACAACAAATCTAGTCGTTACATATTAGCAATATTTTACAAAACAATTTAAAAAATATACAAAATTAATAGGTATATAACTTAAATAAATCACAAAAATGGCTTACAATAGAAAAATAAATATTTGATTCAAGAGCTCCACGATTACTCAAAGAAGTGTGAACCAATTTTTAACGTAATAAGTCCCACTGTACATACAAAATCGCTCGTGATAGACGACTTTGCGTGTTCGCACAGCGAAAGGATTAAAGCATCATTTGCCAACAACATACAACATACATAACAACAACAGTTGCGCGCAGCTGCAATAACTTCTCGAAAACTGTGTAGTCTCTCATATGCACACTGGTGCATCATATACTTATACATGTATATAAATACTGTGAGTGAGTGTGCGAAGTCCAAATAGGATTTGCAACAAATATTATTAAATGAAACCAAATAGGAGCCAGTGATAAAACAAGTGGTTTTATAAGAAGCAAAAGTGTTACATAAAGCCCAAAGCAAGAAAAAGAAGAAGAATTTGTGTTTGAATTGGGATTTCAGGCAAGCGTTCGCGATTTTTGGATATATAAAGGTAAGTAAAGGAATACGTACCTACCTATTTCTAGATTATGCACACAAATTTTAATAAATCCAGCTCGAATCGTTTCACTGCATACCAAACATCAATCCATTTATTATATGACAAGTAGATTGGAACCCCCGAAACCCCCTTTTTCGGTTCATATACAACACAAACTACCAAAAATCTTAAAACACTTGGTTTTCTACTTTTCAATATTGCATTAGCCCTCTTTGCCTGACATCTGACATCCGCCGAAGGGTAAAAGTAAATAATCATTTATATCTTTCAGACCGTCAAATACTTACTTAATTTCGAATATGCTAGCCAAAGATTTTTTGCACACTTCCCCTTTCAGAGTTGAAAAAAGTCTTCTTCACTTGCTCTTTTCACAAGAAAGATACCTTCATCTGCCTCTATTACTCGAAACATGCAGTAGCTTGGTCGTTTTCTATGCACGTACTCACATTACGGTGAGAATAACCGAGTCGTAAGTAGAGATTCCTCGATACCTGTACCGGCAAGTAAATACTCGATACTTTTTCCCCCGAAAAGTTTTTTTACTCCATGGTTTTTTCGAGCTTGGTACTTAGTATTTATGCTTTTTTGCAGTATTTGTCATAGGGCGACGCCATAACTATCATTCATCATAAATTCTCACCATTATCTCTTTCTGCTTACTTTTCTTGCAACTTCTGCATATAATTGTTTTTTAAGGTCCTATATTGCCTTCAATATCTTCAGTTTGGAAAACTTCGAAAATTTTACTAGAATAGACTTGCAGCCTGTAACATAGGTAATAAAAGGAAATATATATAAGTATAGGATATGTAAAAGAAACCGCTTATCAGAAAAATATTTAAAATTTTATAATTCCGTTTTTGTACCTCAGTTAGTGCGTACGATCTTTTGCTTCATATTTTATGCTAAATGTAAAAATTTAAAGTTATGTAAACTTAACTTCAGTTTAATTCTATACTCGTATTATCCGAACTCCATTGATAGTATAAAATATAAAGCATGATGATGTCGCTATTCTTGCAGATTTTTAAGGAAAATATTTCCAATAGCTTTGCGTCTCTACCCCACAGTACACGAAACATTAAGAGTTTCTGAGTAATTTTTTCTTCAGCCTTGGATTCCTTGTTTTCTTTTATGTTATTTATTTATTGATAACACATTTTTCAGCGACTTTTATGAATATTTTTATCAAGATGAACCCCTCAACACACATTCTAAGACAACATCGTTAAAATATAAAGCTCCATCAATTCAATATTCATACCTATATATATTAGGTATTTTGTTATATTTGTTTATTACAGAAAAGGAAATATATATACATATATTTGGCGCGTACACCCTTTTTGGGTGTTTGGCCGAGCTCCTCCTCCTATTTGTGGGGTGCGTCTTGATGTTGTTCCACAAATGGAGGGGCCTACAGTTTTAAGCCGACTCCGAGCGGCAGATATTTTATATGAGGAGCTTTCTCATGGCAGAAATACAATCGGAGGTATGCCATTGCCTGCCGAGGGGCGACCGCTATAGAAAAATCGCTTTTTCATTTTTTCGTTTCACGGAGATTCGAACCAACGTACTCCAAATTCCGAAAGGTATTCACGTACCAACCCTACGGCTGCCGCCACCGATTTGGGATATGTTATTTGATAATCATTCGCTTAACTGATAAGATAGACGAAATTTTTCCCAATCCATTTTTTACCTGATCCATGTCTAAGGGAATTTACTTCCACAAGTACGCGCATAGACAAAAGCTATGCCGCCATTTCGGTCCCCTCCGTTAAGAAATCTTCGATCAACCGGTGATATAAACTTCCATTGAGTCAAAAATTTGATAATTTATTAATAAAAGAGTTTTGGTTTTAGTATAGAATTTTAATTCTTGAGAAATAATAAAGGAAATAATACATAGTAAAAAGAAATGATAAATAGCTTATATGGAATATGTGAAGTGAACCCGATTCTGTTCTGTTGTTAAAATTCGTTAGATCGTGGAAAAATTCCTACAACTCGTCAATTCGTAACTGATACTCTTACTCAAGTAATAGTATGGAATGTTAACTTCAAAGCAAATTAGTAGCCACATTTATTGATCTATTTTATTGTGAGACATCCCGACATGGTGCTAGAAAGAATCAACTTCAATGGCGAACGATTCCAAGGCAAGTGATCCAATTTTTTTGGACATTGTTGTTGATTCTTCTAAGAATTGGTTTATTTGTAGGCTTGAGTATAATGAGAAGTAAACTATAATACAAAAATTCACAAAGAAAAATTTATAAGATTTACTATATTATATTTATTCAATGTTAAAATCTATCCGATTTTTTCGGGAAATATCTTTAATTTTTTGTAACATTTTCTATAAAAAAAAATTTGGAATTTTTCAGGATAAAATACATTTCACAAAAAAAAATTATATTTATCGTCGGTGTTTTTTTAATTCATTTTAAATAACTCTTAACCTAAAGGTTAGGTTAGGTTAGGTTGAAGCGGTTGTCTTGTGGGGCACACTCAGGCTCATAGCCCATTTGGATGCCGCGTGGGGGAGATCTCCTATTTCTAGAGTAGAATAGCAAATCTCCGTCTGGATAGAGCAGGACAATGGCACAGAAGGTGCAAGATTGTCTCCTCCTCTTCCTCATCAAGACAACTTCTACAGAAGTCGTGTGCTTGCACACCCATCCTTTGGGCGTGCCTACCTATTAGGCAATGTCCCGTTATGACTGAAATCAGTGTGCTAAGACTGTGTTTATTTTGGCTTAGCAAAGATTCTGTGCGTTTAGCACCAAGAGTCGGCCACAGTTGATGGGCGATTTTGCAGGTGGCTTCATTGCGCCATCTTTCGTTTGCTTTCTTTACAATTTCTTCAAGGATGAGTAGCTTACATGTTTGTAAGGGTATCCCTATGTCATTATCTATGTACTCATCAGACAATTTAGTGGTGAGTCTCGCTAGTTCATCGGCTCTACAGTTACCCTCAATGTCGCGATGGCCAGGAACCCATATTATCCTTAGGCGAAATGACTCAGCCATCTCGTTAAGAGATGTGCGGCATTTCATGGCTACCTTGGAGGTTGTCGACTGCTTTGTGAGGGATTTTATCGCCGCCTGGCTGTGAGTGAAAATGTAGATGTCAATTCTGGATATCGCATTACACTGTACCTGTGTCGCGGCTTTCGTTATTGCCATCAGTTCGGCCTGAAAGACACTAGAGTAGTCGGGGAGCCGAAAACTGAAGGAGATCCCCAGATGCTCGGAGTATACACCTCCGCCCACCCTGCCCTCGAGCTTTGAGCCATCTGTGTATACATGGATAGACTCGCCCTGTCTTACATCGTCCCATTCCCACTCTTCCCTTGAGGGTAGGAGGGTCGTGAACGATGTAATGGCAAGTGTGGGCGGGAGTGCATAGTCCACCAACCCGGGAATCTCCGAAGTGCCAGCCAGGATTTTGCCGTGACCGTAGCTCTTATTTGACCACTTACTTAGAGTGTTCAGCCTTATTGCCGTGCTGCGCGCGATGTATTTTGCCTGCAGATCCTACCTACAGATACAGCTCATATTTAAAATTTGGGCCCTGCTCATAGTTGGTGCATGGACTGTTACCAAACGTGTGCACAAAGCACCAGGGTTTTTTTGGAAGCAAAAATTAATTTCAAGTTCATAATTCAGAAAATCAATAAATAATAATAACAAACTAAATAAAAATAAAATCAAAATAATAAGAAACAGCTTATGTGAACAATTTAAAATGTATTGTTATTGTTATTGTAGCAGTTTGCAAAATACTTTATGTATAGGCTAATATCGTATTTAATACAGACAGTAGGGTAAAATATTTTAGCGCTTGGCATCAGAAGATGATCGTTCACATCGAAGCTTAGTGTGGTGTCTACAGAGCACTTACCATGGTGAGTTCATAGTAACATATGGAGAACTGGCGCTTAAGTTCTAGCTGTCTAATATTTCTCAATTATTTTGCGAAGTAGCAGCCAAGAGTTTTGGACGCAATCATCGAGAAAACAAGTGAAAATGCTGCTCTCTCCAGGCAGTATTGAAGAATTCAAATATAACTCAGTGCCCGCTTGATTAATTTCTGGATTACCTAATGAAAAAACGATATTCAAAAAATCAATTGAAATATAGACATTTTTATAAATTGTGTTGATATTTACTTATTTATTGAATCTTGCTCAAAAATTACATAAATATTATTTAGTTCAAAACACCGAAATTTTATCAATCAATCAATTTTAGTAAAAACACATCAAGAAAAATTAAAATGCTATTGTCTGAAAGTTTATATACCCCATGTAAAATTTTTATTCACACAGAATTCTGAATGAACCTTTCGAAAATTTGTTTATAAAAATTATGGCTAGTATAATTTTCTAAATACAGCAACTCCCAAAAGAGAAACGGGATTCCCCATTTAAACCGACCATCGGAACCGAGAACATTACTTCATAACAAATCAGACAAATCTACGAAAAAATAAAATATAAAATATTGTCTTTTTACCAATTATGTGTGGTCGTGCGTTTAAGGGGTTACATGGGTTTCGTGGGTTCAAAAAATCGATTTTTTTCTTTTTGGCTTATTAGTTTTTACAACATCTCAAGAATATTATCCTAAATTTTGAAGTCGATCCGAATAATAGTCTCGGAGATACAGCCTTCGAAATGTGTGCGCTCCAAGCCACTTTTATTGTTACTCAAAACTTTAAACGCGTTTTTCTCGGAACCTTGTTTTCAAAGTCGGTTGTCCAATGTTCTCGAAAACTACTCAACCGAACTTGATGAAATTTTACACAGGTGTTCGAGATACAACTTACTCGTGCTTGAACGAAGGATTTTGTTTTTTTTTTCAATTACAACTATTTAAAAAAAAAACAAAATGTCAAGCAAATTTGACCGAAATTTTCATTTTTTCGAAAAATGCCAGCCAAAATTCCTATTTTTTTTCTTTCCTTCGTTCAAGCACGAGTTTATGGTCTTAACTAAAGCACTTATTTTTGTTTTTTCACTTTTGATGAGCCTGTCAGGAGTTATGCTGACAACGCGGACGCACCGAGGGGTCACCGGAAATGACGTCACAATAAAGGAGTTTTAATTTTTTTTTGAAAATTTCAGAAATTATTCTTTAAATATGTATTTATAACACAGAAAAAAGGTTGAATTAAATAAAAAAATTTTTACATAGAAAAAAAAATAGGCCTTTTCTTGCCCGACGAAACCCATGTAACCCCTTAATGAAACAACGCGCGTTTGATTATATTTTAATTTTTTGAGATTTTATTTTAATTTAATATAATTTAATTCTTTATTTTTATATATATTTACATGAAATATAATTATTAACAATATATTACACACAGAAGGCATTAGCCGCTAAGACTCAAAAATTAAAATAAGCACTGATGAAACTCTGCTTAGGCTTATAAACTACTCAATGCGACGAAAACTGCACAAATAGGCATATCTATCCTTTTATTGTAAACACTACAACAATACAAGTGGGTTTCTGTTTAAATTTTAAGTACTTCAATTCGTAATAAAGACCATTTTTCAGTAACTGACAAATATATTTTTTCTGCAAGAAGACTAATTGAAATTTTTTTTTACTTTTAATATTAATAATACTTTTCAGGCAGTTACTCCCGTAAGACTGATTAATTCTTAACAAAAGCAATTAATGTTTTAAACAAAACCGGAATATTCAGTAATTGCCCGTATGAAAGTAGTATAAGCTGCATGAATTTTCAATAATAAAGTGAAATAAATGTGAACAAAAAACATTAAGCTAAATAAGGTATTTGAATTAAAATAAATACTATTTGTAGCCCAATAGCTATATTTTGTTTTCCTTCCTTCCAAAGTGACGTGAGACTCTTTCGGTTTTATTATAACACCGCGTTACACACATTCTGTCCAATGAACCAAATATACTTTTTCGGAAAGGGGATAAAAAATAAAAATACAAGTGTATCGGCGATTTTCATGTACACGTCACAATTTTTTTTTTTTTGTATTTTATAACTTTAAACGAGCAATTCTTGTATGCATATCTGTATAGTCACACGATCTCAGGATTAGCTTAACGGATTTGAATGAAATTGGGCACACAGATAGTGTATCACATTTCTAGACTTTTCACTTAGGTGTTGCCACTGACAGTGTTTCATAGGGTTGCCAGCTGTTCGAAATAAAAAAAAAAATTGCACGAGATATGCCGATGTGGGTATCAAAAGAAAGGTATTTCACTCCGCATTCCAATAGAGACATAAAACCCCGAATTTTTTTATTAATTTTATTATATTAAAATTAAAAATTGTTACATTAAAAATTTTAATGCTTTTAATGAAACTTAGGCCTTTTATTTTTGCGTGTGTAAGTATTTGCGTCAGTATCGCGACAAATAGACCAACAGTATTCGCCAAGCATATGCGTAATGTCTTGTCCTTTAAAGCGCTTTTCAATAGCCGCAATGTCCTGATGGAACCTTTCGCCATCGCTACAAGCTCCTAAATCACCAGGGAAACAATCTAAATGATTGTGAAGGAAATGGATGTACATTAATATGCCCATTTCGCCATATGCCGAAATCATTTCTGCAACAATATTTTTATAATTGTCAGCTCGTTTGTTGCCAAGAAACTGCTCAATAACGGGAACTGTGCCTTTCCATGCACGTTGTTCGATAGCATTCAATTTTGATGAAAATTCATAACTTGCAACTATTTTTTTTATCTGTGGACCACTGAAAACACCTTAAAAATTTTTTTTTTTTTTAATTTTACATAATAAAAACATTTCCACGAGTCCGCCTGTAGAAATTCAGCGCGATTGGATCACGGGAAAAGGGTTAAAAATTGATCCAAAGTTTTTCACACACGGACTACGAGCTCTATATTTTATACATAAAAAAAAAAATTCTGACGTGTACATGAAAATCACCGATACACGTGTATTTTTATTTTTTCTCCCCTTTCCGAAAAAGTATATTTGGTTCATAGGACAGAAAAAAAGTTCGTTTTTGTAACGCAGTGTAAATTAATCTTTTCAAAAATAATAAAATTTTGTTTATGTTTACATATTTTTTTCAAAAATTAAAACTTGAAATAACTATATTACATCTGTGCATTTTATTAAACGTGCGTTATGCTTATGTTGAAAACCGTTTTAATATTCTCTGATTCGGGAATAAACTCCCTGTGAAAATACCCTTTACAGACCCTCTTTTTCTGTTCTGATATGGTTCTCGAATGTAATTTGCCATCCTGATTTCGAATCTAATATTAATGAACTTCTTGATACATTTTAGACAGTTCTAGTGTTTAAATTCCAATGCTTTTGTAATAATATTTGTCGCATTAAATTCTAATAAACATAAATTGCAAAGCTGCAAATTTAAAATTAAATTCCATCATTGTGACACTCAATAATTCATAATCGCATGAGGTGAACATACTTGCACATACTTACACACAAACAAACATGCATTTGCACTTACATTATCATTCGCAAGCCAGTCGTAGGTTTTGAATTTTATTATTTGGATTGTTTGCAATTGTTTGTTGTAATGTGTTGTTTTACTATTACTATGTTGCGAATAAGTATTCATGCCATACTGAAAGCTGAGGACGTTGCAACTAGTTTCGTGCGATTGCTGCTGGAGCATCACAGTGCGCTGCGTGAAACTGCAACACGTTTATGATTTGCTGTTGACAGGCTTATTACGCTTCACAGCCTCATGGCCCAGTGGCCCCCCGCCAGCATGTGTCGTCTCCAGACTGACCGACTGCCGGCGCGACGGCATGTCTGTCGGCTAGTTGAATGCAGATTTATTCATACAAATGCATACATATATGTGGATTTGTTTGCATATACATACACGTGCATACACTCACAAGCGGGCCAGGCATTTTACAAGTTATGGTCGCTTTGAACTTGGAGCTGTAGTTTGGAATTATGATATTCCGTGTGTATCCATTGTATATTTCTTGTTGGCAAGGGAATAAATGAATGCATGTATTAGTGAGCATCCTGTGTGTGTCGGCAGCACATTTTCACTACCACTTTCCAGCTACCTTTGTTTATTGCATGCAACATGCAGTAGTGCACGCAGCATCGCAGCAATGCAAATGAAAGAGATAGTTGTTGAGCCTAGGGCTGCAACTTGCTAATAAAGGATACTAGCAGGATAAATATGCGCGGGCATGTGTGCGTGTGTTTGTATGTTTGTTATTGTTCGTAGTGCTGCTATAGCTTTTGCTTTTACTGTTTGTGCCTCAGCTCATCCATATTCATTTTCATTTTATGTTATGTTTTACATATAGAATTTGCTAAAATTAAGATATTTATTGTTTATGCTCCCACTCGCACTTTGGTTGACTTTGTTGCCACTTTTTGCTTCTGTTTGTGTTGCTGTTGCTGTGCTGTTGCTATGTTTGTTGTTTTTACTGCAACCGAGTTTTTGTCGAAATTTATTAACAAAGTGATAGGCGTACTCATCCAAACCCAAGCGGAAACGAGTCCGGGAATGCGGTGCAGATTATTGTCAGCGTTGGCAGTCGCTCTGTTGCTGGGTTCAACTTGGTTGTGTGCGGAAATTATGTTAATGATTGGTGACCGATACGAGATTGTTATACTGAATTGCTTTTTAATAAACTCTGCAATGAACTCATATTGCCTGTCTTTGTTATCTTTTCCATTTCATTATTTCAACTTTCGTTATTTCAGCAGTTTTCGATGAGAGAATATATACATATATATATAATTGGCGCGTACACCCTTTTTGGGTATTTGGCCGAGCTCCTCCTCCTATTTGTGGTGTGCGTCTTGATGTTGTTCCATAAATAGAGGGACCTTCAGTTTCAAGCCGACTCCGAACGGCAGATATTTTTATGAGAACCTTTTTCATGGCAGAAATACACTCGGAGGTTTGCCATTGTCTGCCAAGGTGACCGCTTTTAGAAAAAACTTTTTCTTCATTTTGGTCTTTCACCGAGATTCGAACCGACGTTCTCTCTGTGAATTCCGAATGGTAGTCACGCACCAACCCTTTCGGCCACGCCGGCCGATGAGAGAATATTTCTCACAAATAAATTATTAATTTCGGTTCGAAAGCATGCATCACAAATGAGCGTTGAATTTTATATAATTTGTCAAACTGGCCATATAATAAATTGGGGCATGTGGACTTTGTTAAGCCTGCAGTTACAATGAAATAAAATAAAATATCTTTCGTTTTTATTAAATGTTAAATATTAACATTAAATTCAGAAACATGTATTGGGTTATGGGTAATCGATCCGCTTATCAACTGACAATAAAATACTTCTCTACAATCAAAAGCTTAAGGAGCCCCGAAATATTAAAAAAAATCGATTTTTTAGAAGTTTAGACCTTTAAGAGGTCCCATTAAACCAATTTGGACGTATGCATTCTCTAAATCCAAAGTTTACAAAATAAAGTCTTGCATGCGCTACAAACGCGCCCTGGTATGTACGTATCAATGACCTTGAACGCGATCTCGGCATAGATCCAGTTGACTTTGTGATTCGAAAAAAATGCCGAATCTCACATGAATAGGCTATCCCAGCACATTAACAGCGAAGCCTCAGCCCTCACCGACTAACACAAATAGTTTGGAAGGTTAAAATGCAAAACGACGCATCACCTCATGCAGTAATCAGCCCCTTTACAAGACTTGTGCAAAGCATCATCATATTAATCGTATTATACAAACACCAAAGAAAATTGTTCGTTAGTTTATCTAATATTGTTTAATAATGTGTAATTCAGTAACTTCAAAGGATGGTACCTGGAAGTACATCGGACGGTCACTAAATTTTTTTTTGGTTTTAACTATTCTTGGTGATTCAGTAACTATTTTTTAAACCTTAGCTGAGTTGCTCGCTATAATTGATCTTTCTTCAAAATCTTTTTCTTAAAGGTATTTTCTGGCAACACACGTTATAACTACAACACGATTTATATAGATGGAAAATGTGTACATAATAGGTAGGGACCGGTTTCGAAACCAAATTCATGACAAGGTTTTTCTAATAGTGGTTGCCCCACGGCAGGCAATTGTGAATTTCTGGAATGAAAAAAATCCTCATAAAAAGCAGTATAAAACTACAGGTCTCTTCCATTTGTAGAATAATATCAAGGCACGCAACCACAAAGTGGATAATGACTCAGACAAATACACAACGAATTTGAATCAGTGAAATCTAAGAAAATATTTGAACTGTTTTTAGTTTTAAGTTGACGCTACTACACTGTAGTTTAATATTTAACTCTCAGCTGCATGAGTATAACTTGGTAAATATTACTAAAAAATAAATAAATGGCACTTCCACTTCTGTTAAGTGTTTGGCCAAGCTCCTCCTTCTATTTGTGGCGTGTCTCTTGATGTTGTTCTACAAATGGAGTGACCTACAGTTTTAAGCCGGCTCCGACCGCAGATATAATATTTTCTATAAGGAGCTTTTTCCCAGCAATACACTCGGGGGCTTGCCAATCCCTGCCGAGAGGCTACCGCTATTAGAAAACACTTTTTCTAAAACGCTTCTTTCTTTCGAATGGTAGTCACGTACCCACCCATTCGACTACGGCTGTCGCCAATTAACTAGCATGTGAACTTTTGATTTAGAATTGCTAATCGATACACTCCACTTCGTTTTTGCCTTAATCTGTTTATGAACATCAACAACAGTTCCAGGCGCTTTAGAATATATTTTCTCTACCGAGGAAAGAAAATATAATATCCATACTTTTTATTGATTAGTAAAGAATCGTTGAAAAGTGCATACAAAATTTAACAACAAAGTATATGTTTTTTTTTGGTTCATGCACAAAAACTTTGGTTTTCTTCTGTTAACATTTTCAATTCTTGATTTTTGCAGCGCGTGCAATTGGTACTAAACCACTCATCGTTCACTATTTGCTGCAATTTTGTGGCGCTTTTGCGCTCCGCTCGTCCTTTCGCCTGTTTGGCTCATTGTCGCGCGTATCTTTGGGCTATAAATCATTGTCAGCTACTCAATGTGCTGCAATGTCACTGCGAGTGGAGCACCCCCCGTTGCTGGGGCCAACAACTCACGTTAAAGTGTTTCTGCCGCAATTGCAACGTCAACTAGGAACTGCTGTGGGGAAAACCAAGTTTACTTACAGAAACCGAAAAAATGCATTGCAGTGCAGTGCCAAACCAGTGGCGTCAGCAACGACTGAGCCTGCAACAACAACCTTACATGCATTTACAATCCCCAAAGGCCATAGAGTTTGTACACGCTGTGGACTGCTGAATATGGTGTATGTATGCGGGTGTACTAGGATTGAGCCAACAAATGCTTAAATGTTTACAAAACAAGGACAATTGAATGGAAATTTATGAATGCATCACGGTAAGGTCCAGGGTTCAAGCCCTGGGTAAGCAATGGAAATGCCTGCTTTCAAATAGGACAACGATATATTTTGTTTTTACACTGACCCGTAAACGTTAGAAAAAGTTGCGCAATATCGGTCCTCACAGTACCGCAAAGAGGGCCGCGACGTTATTACTAGGTCAATACAAACACGAACCTACAATCTGGATAGAACTCGACCAAAAAAAGAAACTATTCCGCAAGGGTGTATGCCATTGGTTGATATTTGAGAGAGGGATTTCGTTGAAAAGTAAACATAATATTGCTTTTATCTATACTCTGACAAATTACCGCGCAAAGACTCACAACCAAAAAACGTTCGCGAACTGAGAGCAATTATTATCACTGCCAGTTAATACCTCTTTGATTTAGTTATTAGAAAAAAATGTATAACACTATTAACATACCCGTATTAGGTTTAGGAAAGATTTTACTTGACTGTTTTGCAGTAACTGAGACCATTATCAGAGACATCAACAAAGTAGAGAAATAAACCTAAAAAATCCGCAGATAAATGAAATAGGGCACCCATACAAGGTATTGATTGGAAGATATTGAAGGAATTTACCTTTTATTATCAAAGTACAGACAATTCTTGGTTTAAAAATATTCAGACCGTTTCCGAGAGATTTTTCTCCATTACCTATACTCATAAGCATAAATTGCTAGGGAATTTTCTCTCATTTACCTTTCCTCTTATCTTGAACGAACTTCAAAAATATTAAGTAATAAGCTCAGGAATTTAAGTTGTTCAATGAAAGAAATGCTAAGAATTGGTTTTAGATCAAAAGCCACCAACCAGAGTCAACTTTGAACATGATTCGATAAAATCAACTTTGATTGACACCAATTTAGGTATAGGCGGTAATAACACTACATAATGAACATATCGTTAATTGAATACTGGCACACTACTTTTTATATCTAACCTAGATGGCGCTGCCTATGGTATCCATATCAAGGGCGCGTAGTTAAGCCTGGATATAACTAACGTAGTACATAACTTAGATAACAGCTTGAGGGTGTATGCGCTATTGGGCCAGACAAAAGACAACATAGCGTAGGATTTTCAAGCAACATTATTGAGATGAGTAGCGAAGTTAAGTTTAGTATCATAGTAGAGACCCTAATCTTTAACTTCAGTAACGCTATCATGAAGCGAACCCGAAATTTGATATCAAGCAAGCAACTTTATTTTAATTTTGATGTGTGAACACTGTTTTTGCATTCAGGAAAAGCCGAATCCGAGTGCACCAAAAAATGTAGATTATTAAGCTTTATAGAAGTGCAGGGTTTCTAGAACATAAAGTTGTTGGAAAAGCAATAACAGAATCGGATTTGAATTTTGAGTGAATGAAAACTTTTAGTTTTTAAAAGTGAGCAAAACACAGTATAAAACTGTTATGTATTATGACACTTAACCAAATGAAAACTTAGATTTCTATTACAAAATTCTTCCGAAATTTATATTAGCAACAAAAGGGAAAGTTATCAAGTAAACGGAATCTATGCCAAATGACACTCAACGGAGATAAAGAAAAAATCAATATATTGTAGTAAATATATAGGCATACAGCAAATACAGGAATGATAGAAAGAAGATTGCGATCATCAAGAGTGCGTGACGTCACGTTTTTCCGAGTTGTGCAGTGTTTGCTCTTCACAATAAATTTAGTGCTTTTTTATACCCAAAAGTTGAGTGTTGGTTTCTTTTTTTAAATTTAAAGCTACCGAAACTTTAGGTTAAAAAACAAACTATATTATTAAACAAAAAAAGGTTAAAAAAGGTCACTCTGAGCAGATTTTAGTGCTAATAAAAATTTTTTGACTCTTCTAAAATTTGATAATGTGAAAGTGCAAATTTAATTTTTGGCTCCATTTAAGGTTATGTAAGAATATTAAATCTTCTTCTCTCAACTCCTCTTATGATTGAAAACCCTTTTACACATTTTAAAAAGCGTTTGAACTTAGTGAATGCGAATTAAAACCATAGAGGTGTAATACTTTCTTCCGGCCATCAATCCTTAGTGGGACATAGGGCAACAAGAGGTGTATTCATTATAAAAATAAGCCACAAAAGACCAGAAAATACTAAAGAAACCATACTGAAATTTTTACAAAAAGAGTACCTTATCTAGTTACATAACCTCAAATATAGCAAAAAAGTCGTTCCCTTAACAAAAGAGTCTCGCTTAACAAAAAAAACTCATAAATTAAATTGTACATATCCGTAACACATTTACTAAAAAAACGCACCTTTTAAAGACAATTTGTAACGTATACGAAGTAAATAATTAAGTAATTCAATAAAAGATTGGTTTTTTTTTTAATGGGCATTTTAGTGCGTTTTTATATCCAAAGCTAGGGAACACTGCAGTAGCGAGAGAGAAATTTGACTGGTGAAAGCAGAAGAACACCAACAGCAACTGCAATCGCGGGCAATGCTACCAGATGTTAAAAAAAAGTAAAGCTAAATAAAACTGAGTGAATTATTTAACTAATTATTAAAAAATGTATATTTTACAAATAATAATAAACATTACATTTTAATTAGAACAGGCTAGAAAAATGTCATGAAGAAAGAACTAAAACTCCGAGACTAAATAACAAAAAAAAAAATTCAAAATCAAGTTACGAAAATGATAATTTGGCCATACTGGCGCTAAAATCACGTAACTCGTTTTCAAATTCGCTGAGAACAAAGTAACGGGACCACGATAGGCGCAATCTCATTATTCTTTCCATCATGTAGCACATGGGTAGTGATTTTAATAATTTTCCACCTTTGAATTTGAATTCATTTAAATAATAGAGTTGCACTTAAAAACCTAGATACGACCCTCGAAACTACAGAGCTGGTTTGCAGACTTTCAGTTATTTCGCAATTTTATATGAGTTTATTCAAACTTTCCCATAAGTGAAGTGAAATATTGGTGCAATTTTTCTATCTTAAATATAGTTTTTAAATAATGTATTTTCGTTGTGCTAGGTAGTTTTTGCAAACCCCAAGATTTATTGTACTCATAGAATACTTATAGCGCTTTAAATGAGTATAATAACAATCTAGAAAGCTACTCTTTACCAGTAAAAAAATGGTATTTTTAATGTTTTCTCGGTATAAAACCCATTTACAAGTAGAACTATTACTTTAAATATCGAAACATCAACTTATTATTTATCGTTTACTTATTCCTACTTTTTTATTATTTAGTTATTATTTATTATTTATTATTTGTTACTTACTATTTTGTTATTACTTTTTTTTATTAGTTATTTATTTTATCTATTATTTTTTTACTACTTCTTTATTATAATTTATTTATTAATTACTAATTATTATTTATGGTGGCCGCCGTAGCCGAATGAGTTGCCGTGTGACTACATTCGGAATTCAGAGAGAACGTAGGTTCGAATCTCGGTGAACCATCACAATTAAGAAATAGTTTTTTCTAATAGTAGTCGCCCCTCGGCAGGCAATGGCAAACCTCCGAGTGTATTTCTGCAAGGAAAGGTCCTCATAAAAAATATCTGCCGTTCGGAGTCGGCTTCAAACTGTGGGACCTACATTCCATTTGTGGAACAACATCAGGACGCACGCCATAAATAGGAGAAGAGCTCGGCCAAACACCCAAAGAAGGTGTACGCGCCAATTACATATGTATATATGTATTGTATATATATTATTATTTATCATACATTATTTTCTATTTATTATTTATCATTCATTATTTGTTATTTTCTATTTATTGTTTTGTTTATTTCACATATCATTGATTTAGTTTGCCGACGCTTATTTGTCATAGCAATTATCCACTTTCTTAAATAAATTCAATGTCACGAACTAGCTCAAAATTCAAATAAATATGGCATACTTTTGTATATTTTTTCAGTTTCAGGCATATACTCGTATAGGACCGAAAATAATGTTTTTTTATTGAAATAGTGCACTTTAAATTAACTAATTATTTTTAAATACGGCAACTCCAATTTCTACTTTCTACTCATAAGCACGCCATCAAAATTGAGAACATCACCGATTTCTATACACTTTAATGTTATGAAGCTACAGATTTATACTACTTCGACTGTCACTTCGGTGGACAATTGTTTGCGTGACTATTCAAAAAGATGTAGTAAATAGGTCCTCATATTCTCATTTTTGGGATAAACAGCAGAGCTTGAGCGTCCCACAGTAGCAGACACGCATGAGAAACGCAAAAAACAGAGCCACCGACTCCGGGTATATGTAGTGGAGAGCCGCCACATTGCACTAAAGTTGGCCTCCGTACCAGCAACGACGAAAAAGCTTTTCAGACGTCGGAAGAATATAGCATTTCTGTGCTGCCACGACGCAACACCACAACTGACTCGCATTGTATGCATATTTGTGTTGTTATTATTTCTGGTTTTATGACAAACAATAGAAACGCCAAAACGTCGGCAATCGAGGCAACAATTGCGACGACAGTGTAGCAGCATTTTCGTTGTGGGAGCTGTAAAATACATAGAATAGTCTTTGATTTTCAATTGCGTACATACTTACATACATAGGTTGTACATTATGTGCAAATATGTCTGAACATATAACTAAAGCGAGGAAGTAAAACAGAATTTGAACGGTGACCCGGAAACTTAGAAATGAGGTTACCGTTACGAACTGCCTAAATGCCATTGCTAGTGAATACAAATCAATAATGCACTGTGTGCCACGAGCACCATTCTCATGGCAAAATATCTTTAAGCAAGAAGGCTGACTCCCTATTCATAACAAATATATTTTCTTGTTGAATTGAACTGATCTCTGAACTGATTGTAGAAATGCTATTTTCGTTTTACTATAACGCCTAATGCCTAACTTTTCCCAACACCTTAGTAATTGTAATATGAATTCATTTGCGCATTTCATTTTTAATTTTCATGTTAATCTTTGTCTCTATTCATTGTAAACTTTCTTTGTTGTTTGGTTTTGTTGTTGGAATACAGATATGTATAATTTGGTGTCTGCATATGATTAATTATGCGCTTTTTCGTCGCCATGCATCTAATTTATCATCTATTTGTAAATTAATTTTGCTGAATAATGCTGAAGCACCATTTTTTGCCTCTTTGTTGTGTTATTTTTCAAAATAAACTAAAATCCCAACTAAACAAGTTTTGTTTGTTTCAAGCTTTTCACGTCGCCTGACCAAATATTGTTGGAATCCTCTGTTGGTCCGCCCCGCACTCATACAAACTTGTGCGTACATACATACATATACACATACAAATTCTTGTGCGCGAGAGTAGATTAATTTATGTTTGTGTGTGTTGGAATGCGTGTGTGAATATTTTTATTTTTTCAATTTTTCGTATTTGAATCTTTGATTAATGTGGTCACAAGCGGTTGTCGCCATTTTTTGTAAGCAAATAAATCTTCACTAGATTTTTTTTCTTTGGGTTTTTTGCGTCGGTTGTTTTACGGTAAATATGTGTAAATACATGTATGTATGTATGTTTATCTGTATATGTTGCTCGAATATCATTGAAGGTAACACATAATAAAAATGTAAAATGTCGTCTTCAGATCTTGTTTAGCCTTTTTTATTTCAGCTTTTTATATCATTTGGTGGAGTGTGGGCCTAACGTGTGTCATCTGCTGCTCACCCATTATTAGCTAGAAGTTGGAGCAATAGATTTATGTTAGTATATCTTTCTCAGTCATAAAAATTTAAGGTGAGGAACTTAGGCGATAATATGCGGAAGTAAGAAGAAATTACTTATTTTTAGTGAATAAAAGAAATTGATAGTGCTCGTTATGTTTAATTACAAATTTGAAAAAACAGATTTGAAAATAAAAATCTATATGAGCCGAACTATAAATGAATAATTGCATGATCTTCTTCTTCTTAATTGGCGCGATAATCGCTTACCCGATTTTGACCGAATTTAACAAAGTCGTTTCTTTCTCGTGCTAACCGGTGCCAGTTGGATATACCAAGTAAAGCAATGTCCTTCTCCATCTGATCTTTCCAACGCAGAGGAGGTCTTCCTTTTCCTCTGCTACCACCAGCTGGTACCGAATCAAGTACTTTCAGAGCCGGAGCGTTTGTATCCATTCCGATGACAAGCGGCTACGCTGCTGGATCTTTATTCGTTACGCTAATTCTATGTCGTCATAAAGCTCATACAGCTCATTGTTCCATCCCCTGCGATATTCGCCGCTGCCAACGTGCAAAGGTTCAAAACTCTTCCGCACAAGTTAGTTTTATCCGTCGAGAGAGGACTTTACTACTCAGTTGCCTACTTAGTCCAAAGTAGCACTTGTTGGCAAGAGAGATTCTACGTTGGATTTCAAGGCTTGCATTATTATAAGTGTTAATGCTGGTTCCTAAATAAACGAAGTCTATTACTACTCGAAATCATAACTGTCAACAGTTACATGGGTGGCGATACGTGAGCGCGCCGAACTAGTAGCGCGCAGAACTAGTAACGCGGTTGTTAAGACCGATAATGTCTATATCATCGTCATAAGCCAACTATTGTACGCTCTTATAAAAAAGTGTGCCCGAGCGATTAAGTTCTGCGGCTCGCACGATTGGATGATCACCTTGTTTAAAAGAATATGTGCTCGAGTTGGATTCCACACAATTTTAAAAACGCTTTGGGAACGAGACTGCATAAAGTCCTTTGAAAATTGGTTCAAGCATGTGTATTGATCATCGTGGAAAATATATTGAAAAACCTTTTCCAACTATCAATGTTTATTTTGACTAGCAATATAAATATCAACCCTCGTATGTATTTATATAAGTCGTCTGCTTATCTTCCAATTTGTGGTGCACATCTCTATGTTGTTCCACATATGTAGGAGTTTGCAATTTTATGCCGCCTCTGAAAGGCAGATGATTTTTATGAGAAACTTTTCCAATGCAGACATACACTAGGAGGCTTGCCATTGCCTACCGAAGAGCGATATCTATTAACAAAAATATGTTTTCTGTAATCTGATGCGTCAATAGTGTGTCTGGAAACTGGACCCCCTGAAAGGTAGTCACGAACAAGCCCATTCAACTATAGCGGGCTAAATGATTAGTTGATGGATCTCAAATTTATGATTGTGTTTTTGTTTTTGCCATACTTGCTTCTGTTAAGCGTCATAGCTACGATTTCTCCGACCCTTATGTGCTGATGCTTTTTTATACGGCGTTTGTCAGTTCCTAACCTTTATGTTCTTGCCCTGTATTAGCTCGAATCCGAATGAAATGTTTAGTAGCTCTACAATATGGGAGGTTAGAATGTCTCTCGGAGTTAGAGATTAAGAGCATACTTAGATTCGCAAAAGACGCAGGCTTATTGCAAGAAGCCTACTAAAAGGAAACCTTACCTAAAAGCGTTATATAATTTGAAATATTTAGTTCGTTCTCAAAGTGAACACGCCACTGGGCATAAATTGCATAACTCGTACTAAAGCTCTTGAAATACGAGGTATATTACGAATTCCCGTTGGAATTAGGAACTGAATAGCCCGTAGAACTTAGAAGCGATCTAGACTGGCATTTATCACGCCAAGCACAAAAACAAAATCGTTTGAATACGCTGGATTCTATCAAAAAAAGGGGAAGAGGTCTCCAATAAATGCAGCGCATTCATGCTTGGAATGATTTTGACTCACTTAGTTGATTGTGCCTTTCATATAATATTATTTTTTGAAAATGCTTGAAATTTATTTGTTGAGTTAAAGTTTCGTTTTCCATATTCTTCAGTATATATAGGGTGATCAATTAAGAGGAGTTTTTTTCATTTGCGTTTTTTTTACAGATCGCGCGCGAGTTGTGGCAAACTGTCATCGTGGATTTGTTGAACAACGTTTGGCATTTCATCATGGAAAGACTCACACCGCAACAACGTCTACAAATTGTTCAACTGTATTATGAAAATCAGCGTTTGAAGAAGATCCGCTGTTTTCGAGCAAAATTTTGTTCAGCGATGAGGCGCATTTCTGGCTCAATGGTTACGTCAATAAGCAAAATTGCCGTATTTGGGATGAAGAGCAACCAGAACAGGTTCAAGAGCTACCTTTATACCCAGAGAAAACAACGGCTGATAAACCAGCTACGATTGAAGCTCTGGAAGCCAACATTACGCGTGTTATTCACGAAATGCTCGAACGAGTGATTGAAAATTGGACCTTCAGAATGGACCACCTTAAGCGTAGTTGCGGCCAACATTTGAATGAAGTCATATTCAAAAAGTAAATGTCAAAGAATGTCCTTTCAAATGATAAATAAAGGTTTTGAACATAATTTACATTTTTGTTTTTTTTTTTAACTATTAAAAAAAGCACCTCATGATTGATCACCCTATATTATTATCCTCTAATTTGTTTTTATATTTGCGCATTAGCATTAACTCAAAAAAACACAAATCTTATCTAAGTCTTCGTCCTGAACCTGTCTCATTTGTATGCCTGTACCACTAGTATTGCTATTATTGATAAGATAAACCAAACAAAATTCAATTGTTCTGAATGCAAATAACCCCTAATGTGCACAGGAAATGGTTGTTGCAAGTACTCTATTCGAAAACGTGCATAACGAAATTTTGAGGATAATATATTTTTGCAAGAAATGACCTTGAAACTGTAAAAAATTCCATTAGAAAAATATGTGGGATGCTTGCACTGCAAAACCAAAAAAATGCCAAAACTCACCTGCTGCTCTACGCTGAAATCAATTACCTGTCTCTCACTCTTAAGCGTACGAGTGTATATGTATGTACTCGCATATTGGTTTTCAAGGTTCACTATTATGCAATCGTCATTTTCTATGACCATAAAAATTAATATGCGACCTTCGACGTGGAAATTAACTTCTCTATCTCCGTATGAAATCATCAATACCACCGCTACTTCTGTGCCCAACCTCTACCATTGACTTTTAAGGTGAAATTGACATTAGGCAAATCAGTCAATTAGTCACTGAGTCAGTATGTTAGTTGGACTTCCAATCTGTGTTTTGTGTTTGTGTTGCGTTTGTTGCTGTTGAGGTACCCAATCACTCTTTTAACTTCTGAAATTTGTAGAAAACACTTTTAGTTTCTTCTTGGCATGACTTTTTACTTGTACATATTTTTCTCTTTTTATTTTTAGGCCGTTTTTTGAACATATCTTTTTCTTTCCCTGCACAGTAACCTGTTCTTTTAAATCCTTCCTAATAGTCATGGCAGTGTAGTGGTGTATTACGCTTCAAAATTATTATTTATGGGTTCGCATTGTTGCCTAATTTTTTCCGTATGCGCAAAGGTGTGTTCATTTTTTAGGGCCCACACCAAAAACGCTTTGTTTGTTATTGGTCTTGCTGTCTGCCGTCTCATTATATCGTCGAAAAAAGAGAACAACATGGGAAGCTGCATGCTGAATTTAAGATAAGCAGAATACAAACTGTTTGAAAGAACGAGCGTCCAGGATAAAAAATTTCCTTAAATTGTGAAAGTGTATTATGCTCATAAATCTTTTTTGTGACTCTTCTCAGAAATTCCTGGTGAGCATCTTTCTTGAATATCTGTTTGGCGGAAGGACAGAAAGATACCATTTTTTAACTGATTCTTGCCACGAATTCGTGTATTTGTTAATATCTTACAGAGTCTTTGTGTGTTGCGAGGTGTCAGTAATGGATGTGTTTGTGTTTATACATGTATGCATATATATATTTACAACAAATATAGTATAGTCGGCGTTTCACTGATTTAGAAAACAAATCATAAAGATTTTATTATTTTGAACTCTCACGTCAGTGTACACAATTTAGAACATAAAATTTATGAATTAGTCTCAGTGTATGTTGCAAGTAACTATGCAAAACTATTAATTTTGTACTCGTGGACACTAGAACACTAACTTTGTTTAGCCAACGCTTGTTTATAATAGTCGAATCATAATAGATGTAGGCATATAAAGGGATACTGAACTATCTGTATGTCCGTCAGTTTATCTCTTGGAAATTAATAAATCGAGCAAAGATGGTACCAAACTAAATACACTCTTTTGGTATAAAGTTAAATTTCTCAAATTTTCGAAAAAAAGTGATAGCGCGATTATAACTGAAATAAAATTATTATATTACAATTTTGTAGAAGTAATGACGTCCTAGCCGAATGGGTTGGTGCGTGACTACCATTTGGAATTCACAAAGAGAACGTAGGTTCAAATCTCGGTGAAACACCAAAATTAAGAAAAACATTTTTCTAATAGCGGTCGACCCTCGGCAGGCAATGGCAAACCTCCGAGTGTATTTCTGCCATAAAAAAGCTCCTCATAAAAATATCTGCCGTTCGGAGTCGTCTTAAAACTGTAGGTCCCTCCATTTGCGGAATAACATCAAGACGCACACCACAAATAGGAGGGGGAGCTCGGCCAAATACCCAAAAAGGGTGTACGCGCCAATTATATATATATATAATGAACCAGAAAAAATAAATACAGCGTCAATTTTTAACAATATGCAGCTGGTGCCACTTCCACGTTCGGATAAATGTGAGTATCTCGAGAACGATTTAACGACACTCGACACATTTGGTAGACGTATTGCTCCAGCCTCATTTAGGTCTGGCAGAAATATTTTTAAAACCTGAAAAAGCCACGTCTACGTTTTATATGTTAAGATTAAAGTTCCGTCCTTCTCTGTAATGTCGCAAGCTATAACAACTCACTCTATGAAATTGTTAAGTTCCAAAAATTAAAGGCCAGCGGATTTCAAAGTTCGTTGCGGACCGAATTCAGAAATTATTTACTTTCTTTAAAATGTATATTAGATTTCTAGAGTAACAATTTATATATTTAAAAGAAACGTTTTAGAAATTTAAGTCTAGGTAGTTTTCTATTTCCAAAATCCGAAGATACGGTATGTTATATCCCATATGTGGACCAGGTAATTTAGGTTCAGAACATAACTAAATATTGACGATATCATTTCGAACTACTAATCGTCGACGATGAAATAGGCATTTCGTGTCAGTGTAATGACGAAGCCACGTAATTGAATGCGCGTGCACTTAGAAAATTAAATGAAATGTCGACCTTTATATCAATTGATTTTTCTTTAGCGGAATATGAATTTGCTAAAGTGTTGCACTCTTATTTTCAATCTTTTGCTTTCCTAAGTTTTTGTATTTTGTAATTTTAGTGCTTTAAGTAATAAACTTTTTATTTGCCTATAGTCTGTAAGAAACTTATATTTTTGTAGACTGAATTTATATATGAATAAATGAAAACATACGGATTTTGACAGATGCATCAATGCAGACCTGCCTGAAATTCGTTAAGGTTGATTCTGTCTCCAAACTCTTATTGGGTCTACTGAATGGATGATTCGCATCTGGACTTCCAGACGGCCGACCTTATGCGGCTATGAACCCAGGAATATTATTTTTTAGCCACTGCTGGATGGTTTTTGCCTTATGGGCTTGAGCGGAGTCTTGCTGGAAGATCCAATGCTCTCCATTGAAGAGAGTACTGCTCAACTGCTTCACACTAAGACATTCTCCTGGTACACTTTTGCTCCGGTCTTAAACCCTGTTTCGCAGAAATGAGCAGATGTAGCGCCTTTACAAGACACTCCCCACCAAACCATTACGGAGGCTCGATGGTGGCCACGCTGACCCCTTAGAACAAAATTTTTTGCGTCTTTAGAGGTTTTAGCATAGATTTTGACGTTTTTTCTCATCTGTGAAAAGAATATTTTCATGCGCGTTAACCGCGTGCCACCGAAGAAGGTAGAGGGTCTATACGGATGTTATACGACCAAAAGCCCAAATCTCATGTGTACAGGGAAACCACAGATAACTTTTTATATCAGAAACCAAATTTTCCTGCTTTACGAGAGTAATACATTTTCAAACTTGATTACGCGGCATTTTCATTTTTACACATTCATATAGTCCAGTGGAATCCGATAGTGAGGCATTTCTCTGAATGTTCAAGTGAAATATTCATTAGAAGATTTGTATACCTATTTTTGCCAGTTGGCAGCGGAGATTACCTAAATGATGCGGCAATGACTGTATTAACTTTACGAAACCATCTTCGCACTTTAGTGGATCTGCGGACTATATTACGTGGAGCAAATATGTGTCTCGGTGATGATAAATTATCCAGAGGGCGTCATCTATATCAAAAGAACAAAGGAGAGAGGAATATTTAAAAAGGCAGCCAGCCGAACTAAATAAAGCAAAATCGTCCTAATGACCTAACTAAAGAAATAAATAAATTCCGAAAAAATACAAATACCGAATCTATATTATGCTATAATCTATATTATTATTTTAAATTATTTTGTTCGAGTTTACAACTTTCACAACCATGTCCCAGAAAAACGTAACAATGTTTTAGAAAATCGCAAATGAATTTCGGAAGAACACAAATGTCTTTCACAGATTTGCAGTTATTTAGTTTTAATAAAAAACACAAATATTCTGGCGTGAAAGTTTTTGAAAAAAAAATTTGTGTGGAGAGGACCAAATCTCCATCTAATCGGAGCTATAAACGCAACTGTCATTTTGTCTGTGCCGCGGTTCGCTCAAAAAGGAGAGCGCTGGTGAGTGGATGATGGAATTTCTGCAGAAATGGACAAATTTGGGACTCATCTGAGAGATTTAGCTATTGTGTGTCGCAATTCATCCTGCCATGCTGGGTTTGAGCAAATTATCTCCAGTAATAAGAGGTGTGTTCAAAAAGTATCGCGAATTTGAAAATTTGCGGGCTACGTATATTCGAATTTCGATTTTTTTTTGTGGCGACATGTTGGTGCTCATGTCTGTCGATCATGTCGACAAGTTCGGCCATTTTGAATGTTCAGTTAAATGTTGACAGCTGCTTTGCTTGCACGTGTTTCGGCTCGTCTTCGATTTTTACCTATTCAAAAAGATGGATCAAAGAACCTGTATCAAATTTTGTGTGAAAAACGAAATTAAGTGAGCGGATGCATTCCAAATGTTGACTGTGTCATATGGAAAAGCTACTTTGGACCAAAGCAACGTTAATCGGTGGTACAAAATGTTCTCAGAAGGCCGAGAAGATGTGAACGACGAAAAGCATGCCGGACGTCCGAGCACTTCAACAACAGACAGCAACATCGTTGCTTGCGCGCGACTTTTTGGCCAAAAACAAGACACTAATGATGCCACAGCCACCGTATACCCCAGATCTGGCCTCCTATAACTTTTTCTTGTTCCCGAAACTGAAGAGGCCCATGAAAGGATGACGCTACGATTGACGAGATAAAGACGGCATCAAAGGAGGAGCTGAACAGGATAAAAAAAAATGATTTTTTGAAGTGCTTCGAAGATTGGAAAAAACGTTAGCACAAGTGCATAATATCTCATGGGGATTACTTTGAAGGGAACAAAATAGATATTAATGAATAAATAAATAATTTTTGAAAAGAACACAAAATGCGGAATAGGTATATCCGCCGCTGCTACGAGTTGCATGACCCATTCGATCAGCTCAATTTTTTACTACTTTTTCCTATAAATCTGGCCGTTTGGCGTCAATGGTGGTTTGAATATTGCAATAAATCGATTGTTAAATTTTCCACGTTGTCGAGGGACAAAGGCCAACAAGTTGAGAACGACGATGTATCGACATTACTGCGTCTTGTTCCAAAAAAATTGGCCGTCTTTGGCCGCAAACCAGTCATCGAGCCATTTTTTGGCTTCTTCGTGAGAATTGAAGCGCTGCTCGGAAAGTGCGTGTCCCATCGATGCAAAAAAATGATAATCGGAAGGCGCCAAGTCTGTTGAGTAAGCCGCATGCACCAACGGTTCGCAATCGTACGTCTCCACCAATTGGCTCTATTAACTTCGCGAACAAATCTTTCTCAAAGTAACGTTCCACAATTTATATGCGATGTTCTAGCGTTGAACGATTCATGATGACTTACTAAATCTGACTGAAAAAAAATGTCAATATGGTTATTTCAGCTGTTAAACCATAGTTTTCGATATCGAACATTTTCATGCAGCTAAAAAAACAGCCGATATTAAACTTTGGAACAAATGTCTGAGCAGCTGGTTTTGCTGGAAAACGTGTTATTTGTCAATTTTGTTTACAAAAAGTTCTTAGTAAATAATATAAATAAAAATATTAATCTATTTGCATGAAGCCTTAAAATGTACAGAGCCGTGTATTCTTTGCCATTAGTGCCCCTCAAGAACCTACCGCCGCATTGATGTATTTGTTTAACATAAAAAAAAATGTCTCTAGCTGTTTTAAGAAAAATTGCAAAAATTTCCACGAAATTGCTTACAGACGAATAAAAAGTGAACTAACAATGCTGACAGTTAGGTGGACTACTGGACGGTCAGCCGATTTGCAAGTCGGTCAGTAATTTGATGTTGCTTCATTGCTTAGTAGGTTGGTTGGCTCAAGTAATTGTTGGTTGGTCATTCGGTTGGTTGGATTGTTAGACGCGTCGCAATGTTTTATTTGTGTCACTCGCGGCCGACTTAACTTTGACATGTGTGACATTGTCGCTTTGGGATCTTTTGTCGGACATCTTTTTGTGGTTTTTGTTGTTATTTGGCCTTTTGCCTGTGTTTTACAATTGACTTTAGTTTAAAGTTTTTGTATTTTGCAACATTCGCTTCTGTTTGCTTGCGACATTTTTTTTTTTTCTCAGCACAAAATTTTTTTCGCTTGCCACTATTTACGCGACTGCTGTTCAACTACCTCGTCTGTCTGCTCGTAGCGTAGTAACTATGGCAGGTCAGCTCAGAGCGCGCCTTGGCTTTTGTTTCGAAATCGGCGCAGCGTCTTGTTTTCATAAAAACATGTCCAAAAATACAAACATACACATATACGATTATATTTGCCCAAATATCTGTGCTAGTGTTGACCTTTTTCTTTATGGGTCGCCACTTACTTTGTTTTTTGCGCATAAGCAAAACTGCTAGCCTCGCCTCGTATACACGCACACGTCGTGAAAATAGAAACATTTTACTACTGTTTTTCCTTAAACTGGGGCGTTACTAATTTTTTTTGAGCATTTTTAACTGCGTTGTAGTGTTTAGTGTGAGACACGCATATGCAATCTAAAAATATTTTTCACAATTTCCACGGTTTCACATTAGGGATTGCTGGCTTATTTTTCGACGCGTCCAGTGACAGTTTCACAAAGCAAAGCAACAAGCACACAAATCTCCTTTTGTTTTTCTTTGGATCATTAAGACAGTTTCGTTACTGCTTACACAATGCACATAGATGGCAATTTTTATTTTAATATTTCATATTTGCATACACGGCTGTGTGCATATGCAGTCTTCTTTCCCAGAGCTCCTCTGTTCCAAATTAAAAGATGCAAATTTCACGCAGCCATTTAAAAGCCACAAGGGCGACAGCGCTTGTTGTGTGTTTGCCAGCACAGATTGCTTTGGAATTGTACCGTCATTGTGCACAAACAACCATATACATATTCTTGTAGATATTGTGCGCGTGCTCCGGTCTGTTCTGCAAGATTTATGTTTTCTTTTCGCCAACAGTCAATCCACTAAGTTATTGACTGCTGCTTCCAAAATAAATCAAACATTTTCTCTATTGTTTGATATGTTTGTGAAAATATTAGAAATTTATTTGATTTATTGCCCTTAGCCATTGATTGCACTACTGCTTACCGCCTTTAGTGGCATACGCGTGCATTTGCACTTAAATTGCAGCGCTTCCTTATCCTATGCCACACAGTGGTGGTTATATAATATATATGTATATGTATTTGTAGCTATGTGCGGATGTGTGGATAACTACTAGATTTGTGATGAGCTTTAGAATTGACTTGTACAATTTCATTTATAAAATGTGTGGTTTGCATTTTAGTAATTACTGCAGTAAGAGTTTGAAATATATATGTGAGCCCTGCCAATTTGTTATATTTGTGAAAAAAAGATTAAATTTGGTTTCTTTGAATGCTTTCGTAATGCTAAATATATCGTATTAATTTTATTCGTCATTTTTATGACGCACAGTATAAAAATTCAATCTCCACTACTCCTAAAAATTTATTCGGTCATTTATGCAAGATGAAGAGGTGTAGTGAAGCAAATTTATTAACATCAAAGTTTCCTATTCTTTTGTGAACTTCTCCTTTATGCATTACTTCGGGTCGGCCCAGAACGGCGTCCGTGAGAACCAAACCAAGCAAATTGAATAAGAATAAAAACAAATTAATGTAGGCTACGATCTCAAGATGTCGGCCATTAAGCACACTACAGACACAAAGTTATTAAAATAGGCTGCTGCCTTATTTTAGATAAAAAATATTTTAATATATAATATATATATTAGGCCGGGTCGATTTGTGGGGAGGCAAAAAAATCGCCCATTGCTCTGTGGAACCATACCTCTGAAACGAACTCTGATGTCTCCCAATTTGGGTCGAACTTTTTAGTTTCTTTTCTCATGTAAAGGCCAAAAATGGTGATATTTTGAAATGATTGTATGGGGAACCTCCCAGGGGAGTTCCAGGGGGTGCGCCACTGGCACGTATGGATCGACCGTCCAAAGTTATTGGAGGTCGGTCATACATTTGGACTCGATTGAAGCACTCTAAACGGGTCAAAGTGGGATTTTTCGTTCGACCCAAATTGGGAGACATCAGAATTCGTTTTAGAGGTATGGTTCCTTCGGCAAAGTTTCTTATTTTGATCCCTAGAATATGATTTTCACAGAGCAATGGGCGATTTCTAAATCGACTCGCCCTAATATATATAAATATACAGTGAATGACTTAAATCTTTTCATATAGTTTCTTTTTGCCCGGGACCTGTCGCCACTATCTATCTTCAATGTAATACTGAGCTGGATGCGGCCTACTGTGTAGGGCATGCAGAGGAATACATGCAGCGAAATTATTGTAAATAGATTGGGCAGGCCCTACTGGTATATACTCAGTGGTTAACGATTTGTCAGTCCATCTCGAGCCCCTTGTACTGGTGGTATGTTACAGTTTTCCACGCCAGCTTAAATTGCCTTAAAAGAGTAAGCACAAAATTTGTAGCAAATCTGGACGAAATTTTTCTCAGAATTTCAAATATTTTCTGTTCAAAAAGTCATAACAACGTCTGCAATCATATGAACTTATATGCCTCGCAAAATGTTTTCCATTTCCTGTATCATTCCGATTAAATACACTTTTGCACTCTACAATTATCTAGCCAAGGGAATGATGGCTCTGGCAGCCATGTTCTGAAGCTGATATAGTGGGATATGCGTTTGCCGGAGAGGGATGGGAGATATGGTCGTATTCATGCCCATACATTCGAGAGCATTAAAAAAGATGCAAACAGAATGTTACCCTCGGCAGCTGCATGGAAATATGTTTCACTAAAAATATACTCAAAAAAATGTACCTAGTGAAGAAGTGAGGGTGAGGAAGCGCAACTCAGCAGTGGGATACCCAAGATGAATTATAAAGCAACAAAGCAAAGCAAACAACAAACATACAAATACAACCATTTGCATTCGCATTACGAGTACCGCCACTCGTGGATATCTTCTACATTTATAAATGTGTATGTGTATGTATCTTTGTACGATCGAATACAGCTGCGGCAAATGCCCAAAAGAGCGGGGTGCGGAGTAAAGTATGTAGATGTACGTATACGTATAAAATGAAAATCCATTAATCATCTTGACTTATTTCTTTCTTCTTTCGCTGTCTTTCATTTCGATTTTTTATTTGGGGTTTTCGGCTAAAATTATACTTGGTACTCCAGCGCAGTAAACGTAACAACTACGATAACCGCTGCACAATAAAAATAGAACGAGACAGTCAGCTTGAAATGGTCGATGGGATCAACGTCATTAGCTATAGGGACTGAAAATCCAAAAGCAGTAATCTGTCGCCATTTTCGAGTAAAGTGATTTTTTTCAAGCATCGATCAATTTTCGTCCCTTATATGTGGATGCAATTTAAAACAAATTCCCATCACTATGTATTACACAACATTATTTTATTTTATTTTCAGATACGTGCGGATCTTCGTATATTCAGTTCTTGTAAATATTTTAAAAGTCTTTAAGTCCACTAGTACTACATAAATGTACCGCAGATGGAAACTTTTTATACTCTGCTCGAAATAGTTTGAAGATTCCCAAACTCTAAAGGTGCTTTACATTTATTTGGTGAAAAGTCTCCTTCAATACTGTTCATTAAAACATAATCCACACAGTCAAATTTCTGCTAGCAAAATATTGTAGAAAGAGTGCCAAAAGTTTTTACTAAATTCGCTTTATACGAGATGGATTGGCTAAATGGCTTTGCCTATTGCATTGCCCGTAGATATGTTGTCGATTTTAATAACGAATGTGTTGAATAAGCCAACATCTTTCAAACAGCAGACTGTAATAAAAATAAAAATATATGTATATGTGACCTGGTCTATGAAAAGGTACCTTACGTGTCAAAAAATCATTTTCACTTTTTTGTTGATTCGAATACTGTGTGAAAGGCTCTTTAAAATGGTGAAAACCAGAAAGTCATAATTTGTTTAAAAGTTTGTTAAAAGTAAAGAAAAAGAAAAGTACAAATACGAAAATTTGATCTGATTTTTTTGTCATGAAACAAATTAGAATAACGAAGACAATAATTTGTGCAAATTAAAAACTGAACCATTCCTGGACAGTCTGAGGTGTAATGAATACGATACTGAAGTCTGTTTTCAAAAAATTTTTGTCACCGGGTCTTATAAGTTTTTTTTTGGCATGGATGTCGGTACAAAAGCTAACTTATTTTTAAAACGATTTCTGCGATTTGCATTATTTTTTTCTTATTTTTTTCTTATTTTTTTCTATATAAAAAAATGTTTTTCACTGTTTCTGTGATTTTATTGATACTATGATCTATGCTGAAGAAAATAAGCCAAATCGGATTGAAAAATATTAATATTTAAAAAAGTTACAAGAGTTTTTAGAAGTTTAAACTTTAACTGCTGTTTTCTCGAAAACTTTTTTTCGCACGTAAGGTACCTTTTCGTAGACCAGGTGACATATATAAAAAAATAAACATAATAAATAAAAACTGTAATAAAATACCTGTAGACCGAAATAAATAAATAAATGCGTTTATAATGCGGCTTCAAATGAATTATGCGTTTGCAAAATATATAACTTTTGTCCTAAAGGACATGGCATTCGGAATTTTATATTCTAGAAAAGAAAATTATAAATAACTAGCTTTAATAATAATCAATAATTTCAAAGAAAATAATTTTTTATTAATATAATTTTCTATCTCAAACCGCTTATGCGGATTATGAAGTCTAGAGTCTGCTATAAATAGTGGGAAATAGGAAAAATTAAGATTTTTTAGATTAAATTTAAGCAAATATTCGATTATTAGTGACGAATGGGAGCGGCCAGGGGGCTGTGGAAAGGGAGTTCCATCATAAAAATATGCCTATAATCTTCATTGGGTGAGAATATGAATGTATAAAAATTTTTACGTCATTTGGTGTTGTCTTTCGTAGTGATGCGCGGACAACGTACAGATATTCACCTTCATAGTATAGATTAGATTTTTAATTTCCTAAGATACTGGGTCGTATTAAAAAAATAGCTTTATTCAAATTTGTAGCGATTGATCTGTCTCCTATGGTAAGAATTTGCTGCACTTGTGAACTAGCATTTGTTCAGGCTCGTAAAGCCTTAAATCTATGTTTTTGTTGGAAGAATTCTGAGTCTGCTGTCCAGCCGCTTCTTTAAATTTGATAAAATTTTTTTATTTCAAAATGGATTTAAAAATCGTACGAGGTTGAAAACAGGCCTCAAGAAAGAAAACAGTTAAAATAAAAATACAATTGAAAGCGACAGAAATTGTTAGCAGTTATTCTGTTTGATATGCATTTTTTGTCATAACGAGATTCTGTTTTCGATTATAGATGGAGCAGCGATATCAACTTCACCGTTCAATTTGTTTCAAATACAAATACATAAATACATATAAGTTCATATATGTACATGAAATAAATTACCAACAACAAACTTCACTTCTGCTCCTTTCAAATACTCATCGTTAATTTCTTCCATCTTTTTCCGATTTAAGTTATTTTTTACATTTTTTGGGAAAGCAAAATTTTTTACTTGTCAAATGATGTGAAAAGTAAACCAAATACTCTCTCTGAATTTAGCCTTAAATTATGACACCAATTAGCGAAATTATTAACATCAGCTTGAAGAATATGCAAGTCAGCAGAGTTAGTTGTAACAGAAAATATATTTAACTCATCGACATGTGAAAGAAAACTACCAAAGGAGAAATAACTACCGTTATCATTGAAAAATAAAACAAAGAGCAGGTGTCCCAAATGTTTCTTAGTCGAGCACAAAAAGGCACAGTGGACGGTCTAAAGGGGACACCATGAACAGTAACTAGGCAACGACCGTGTGATCTCATCCCAGCTAGAAACAGGAAGTGAAAACCTCGAAATGCAAGCTTATCATATAAAATTCTATGAAATAGCGTTTCAGACGCATTTGAGAAATCGGTATATGTATGTATATAAATACAGTCAACTAGAAACCCAGATATAAAATCTTCCCGTCTTAGTGAGGATGTCAGGCCATTAGTACCTTTCTCTACATCATTGAATGTCAGGCTCAAAAAGCCAAAGTTGAGAGGTGAAGTGATTTACACTCAACTTACCTTAATATCTAACATCAATATTTCTAGGTTTGTGGAACTGTTCACAAAATTCTGCAAAGATTTCATAGCCTTTACTGATCATTTGTTCTTCCCTGGATCTTTAGAATTTATTTACATATATAAAAGAATCAAAACGGGAAAAAGCAAAATGGAAAAAAAAATCGTTACTGGGAGAAACTGTGTGCAGTTTTTTTGTTTAATTTTGTTTACAAATTTTAAAGTTTTTTATGAACATTTTTTGAATGTTTAAAAATTGTGTACAAAATTTGAAACTTAAACTACTATGATTACTACAATTGAAAACAAAAATGCGGCAGAACAACTTAAGCGACTTTCACCCGTAGAAGTTTCTCATCTTGTGTGATAGACGGTAACTTTTTTTTAATTTTAGCTCTCAGGACAAGAACACCTTAGCAGTTAGTTAACTTTCTGTTGAAAGTTTTACTAGCCAAACTTTGCTATGGGTCCTTCAAGACAGGAATTATATTTGAAATCTATATAATATATAATATTAGGGCGGGTCGATTTAAAAATCGCTCATTGCTCTGTGAAAATCGTATTCTAGGGATCAAAATAAGAAACTTTGCCGCAGGAATCATACCTCTAAAACGAATTCTGATGTCCCCCAATTTGGGTCGAACGAAAAATCCCACTTTGACCCATTTAGAGTGCTCCAATCGAGTCCAAATGTATGACCGACCCCCACTAACTTTTTTACGGCCGATCCACCCATGCCAGTGGCACACCCCCTGGAACTCCCCTGGGGGGTTCCCCATACAATCATTTCAAAATATCACCATTTTTGGCCTTTACATGGGAAAAGAAACTAAAAAGTTCGACCTAAATTGGGGGACATCAGAATTCGTTTTAGAGGTATGGGTTCTTCGGCAAAGTTTCTTATTTTGATCCCTAGAATATGATTTTCACAGAGCAATGGGCGATTTTTTTGCCTCCCTACAAATCGACCCGGCCTACTATATATGCCTAAATTTAGATACATATATTTAGCATAGTGCAATGATAATACTTATAGTGTACCAGGTAGCAATAACGCTCGTGTTCAATGCGCAGACTTGGCAGTTACAGCCCAACGTCATATAAACATACGGCATGAAATTTCTTTTTGGGCATCACCTGAAATTTGTATTTTTCATTTTGCTCTTTTTACGGTTCAGTCATTCTGTAATGGATAAATAATCTCTAT
This sequence comes from Anastrepha obliqua, assembly GCF_027943255.1. Lineage (NCBI taxonomy): Eukaryota > Metazoa > Arthropoda > Insecta > Diptera > Tephritidae > Anastrepha > Anastrepha obliqua. Next base: position 79,218,594 of record NC_072892.1, read on the forward strand.
TGTTAATGCGCCAAAAATTTACTCGTAACTAAATGTCAATTGCGCATAAATTTCAAATTGAAATGTTATGCAAAATAAATATTGAAAATTGAGTTAGCTTTCAAAGCACGCCGCTCAATTTCAATCAGTCTAATACAAGTTGCATATGCATGAGGAATTTTAGACACACAATTTCTGACGTGTGTGGATATTACACGGGGTGCTATAAAGTAATTTTTTTTATTCTACCTCATCCTTCAAAATATACTTAGCCAATATTTATATATATGTACTTTTTTTAATTCAAAATTAATTAAATAAAAAATATGCTTAAGAAACGTACACAAGAATTTTTTTTCATTAAACATTTTATTCTAAAAAAAGTTTAAATAATATGAATTACTCAAAAACTTGTTATAAGATAAAAAAATTTCTAAAATCTAGAGAATAATGGGTTACCAACGAAAATGAATAAAAGTAAACTTGAAATGTGCGAACGTCAAACATCAAACAAACGGAAACATTTAATAATATATTACAACTAGGTCTGGATTTTTATGCACTTATGAACGGACAATATGCGCAATACTTATGAAAAATATGAAAAAAATTCCCATCATTATTTTGGTCTTTTATTTTATTTATTTAATTTGATCTTTTTAGTTTATCATCAACATAAAGATATATTGAAATATAATATTTCCCAACACGACATACTCAATTTTAAAAAATGCATCTAAAATTTTGAAATACGGATTAAAAAAAATTAGCACTTTGAGTAAAAAGTAAAACAACATAAACTAATCCAAGTATAGTAAATTAAAAATAGATATTTATAATAAAGATATTTATAATTAAAAATAGATATTATTTTTAAATTTATAGTAAATTAGAGATAGATATTTATAATTTAATAATAGATATAGATAGAATATTTAAGACTTTATTGGCAAAGAAGATAGATATTTCTTCAAGATTTTCACAGTTAAAACCTTCCCTATTCGCGCACAAAACAGTTTTTCATAAAGAAAACGTTATTTTTATTTATTTATTTAAATTTTAGTCAAAAGACACAAATGTTCTTACTGATTATTGCTTTAGTGCTAATATAAATAATATATTAATAGAATAATAAACAAGACAATCTAAAACTAAAATAAACTTAATTAAAAAGAATACGATTGTATAATTAAATTATGTAACAAACAAGAGAACTGAGTTTTAGTTATTGTAATATCTAACGATATGGAATTCAAAATCTCATTAAATTCCCGAAGAGTCCGAGTAAAAGGTGCATTGGACTCAAAATTCGTTTTTAATACCTCGAGATAAAAAAGGTAAGAGATTCGTAAAGTTCTTGCCGGAATAAGAAAGTAAATGTGTTGCAAAAGAAACCCACAATCAATGTCACCTTGAATTGAATCAAACACAAAAGAAAGCGATATAACCGTTTTTCTCAAGTGGCTTCAATAAATAACAAGCGGGAGCTATAAGGAGGATATGGGACGGAAAATTTTAGAGATCGGAGGGCATGTTTAAGAAACATCTTTTGTACCCTTTCTACTCTTGTGATAGCAAATTGATGATAAGGTTTCCCAAATAAATGAAGCATATTCCAAACTAGATCAAACAAATAATTTCATTCTTTCTACATGGGGCAGGCTAGTTCATTAGGATTATAACTATTACAAATATCACTACCCTCCATTTGGCTACTTGAACTTAACATACCAGATATTTCCTTAATTTATACCCAATTTTACCTTGAATTTTTGCTGAATTCACCAGGCAGTTGTAACAGCATTCTAATTCAGCAAATATGTAATCCTTATGTTCCTATAACTTACCAAAGAACATATAAATGCGTAGAAATCCGGGCCCTATTTATAAAATATTGATATTCAGTAAAATAATTGCGTTTTTTACTAAAAAGTTCAAAATTTAACCAATAATAGAATTAACGAAATTTGAACTTGTTTGGTTGAGTCTCTAATCCTCATATTTTTATGCAGTTATGACGTTATTTACAGAGGCATCGGCTTTCCGTTTAAATGAATGCGAAGATGTGTCCACAGCTGTCTCTCAGACATCCTCAAGAAAGTGAGTCAAGAGTTAAAATATTGTGAAAAATATCTGATGACAACACAATTTATGGAACATCTCACCACAACCTGTCACTATCAAAGTGTAGTCGGCTCTAACTCCTTTCACAGATGAAAATAAGCCATAGGGTGGCCATTCAGGAGGATTACAAGAATGTGTAAAAATGAAAATACTGGGAAATCGAGCCTGAAAGGAGGAAATTAGGAGGTTTGTCTCTAATACGAACTTTTTGTAGTTTCTTTGTATGCATGGTATTCTGGGTTTCGATGTAACATGAAACATCCAAGGTTTAATACAGTTAACCCCTTAACTCAAAATTGCAAATCTGCACATTCATTTTTTAACATAAGAGGGGTTATATACTTATATATCTAGCAATCAATGAGAAATAATCTCATGCATTAGTTGATATCACGGAAGTAGTACCTTGACTGACATTCGAACGATATAATTTTCCATAAAAATTATGCATATCGATTTGCGAATGAATTTAAGATTAAATGTCAAGCTCAATAAAACCCTAAAAAATCGTAAAGCATAAGTGCCCTAAGTACGGCCTACGGTCTCACTACATATTTAACAACTCAGCTTAACAATAATGCCAAGAAATTCAATCAGAATTTCCGCTCTTCATTAGTGTTTTGAGAAAATCCAATCATTTGATAACCAAAAAAAAAAACAATCACAATGAGGTTATTACAAAAGAATATGGCAAAAAAAATTTGTGAATATGCAGTGCAAGTCCGCATTTCCTCTTTTATAAAAAGTGGGCATAACATGAAAATAAAAGCAAAGATTCAACCACCATGTAGCAAATGTTAAACGAGGTGTGAAAACAAGCCACACAATAACTAACCAATCGAAATGCAAATGTTGAAATGCAATAATAAATAAAATTAAAAGACGAATGTGTAACGCAACTACAAGAAAGGTGATAAATCAGGTGACAGAAATTAATTGAGTTATTCAACCAACATTGAGGATGATTTGCGCATGGCGACAGGGCACGAGCAAGTGTTCGGCGCTGTGCGGGCAGGGGTGAACATTGAGGTCCAATCGAGAATGGCAGAAACGATGCAATGTATACGTACGCGCTGACACTCAACTCAGGCGATCTTTTATTCGAAGATGCAGTCGAGATCAGAGAATTTTATAGAACATTTTTTTCTTTCAGCATTGGCTAGCGTTTCCTTTTTTATACGAGTATGTTACATTAGCAACAACCGTTGGAGTTGGCTTTCTTGTTTTTGTTTACGAGTTTCTTGCAGATATTTGGCCCGCATTGATCGGTCTGCAGTCGTTGGTCTGACAGTTGCACCGGTCCGCACCGTCCGCGTCATCATCATCGTCGTCGTCATCATCAACGACGACACGAACAGGTTGAGCAGCAAGCGCCCAGTTAGCCAGCCGGAAAGGCAACCATATTCGGAACCTACAAATCACGTGGTTGGACTGTTGTCTTCATCCTTGTCGTTGCGTTGTCTTGTTTTTCACTGATTTTGGATTAATTTGTATCGCATATCAGCGACAATTCGCAAGGAAAAAAATGCTGAAAACAACATTTGTTCCTGCCCAATACCACTTTAGCGTTTTTGCAGCAACTAGAACATTGGACGCATGCATCGCTACAACAAAAACAGCAGAAATAAGGTTTAATAAATAAAAGTGAGCTCGTAAGCAGTGCTTAGCGTACCTTTGCGATGCGATTTTTTGTATGTTTTCGCTGATTTTGCCGTTTTTTTTTTTCTTAAATCCATTCGCGAAATGATAAATGAAGTATTCTTCTGTATGACATTAACAGCAGCCAGGACATGTTGCACGCCACTGCCCAGAATACCTCAGTCACACCATTTTCGAGTACTCGCCAGCAGTCCATGGTAATTTATTGAGTTCTTCGGTATTTTGATGGTATTAACATTGAAACAAATTATTATGATTGCAAGATTTATTGAATTGTTGCGGGGAATGCAGACAAGTTAGCAAAAACAAAAATAAACTCAAAAATAAAATGAAAAAATGCAAATAAGTAAGTAAGAGGACAAAATAAAATATGCCTCTTTAAATTGTGTGGATATGCAAAAAGTTATAAAAGGATGATAAGCGAAATACTCACTCGTACATACGACCGCGCCATATAAGTAACAGTTGACTTGCTCTTATATATGATTCATGAAGATACATTGGTTGAGTGATAAGCCTGCTGAATGGACCCATAAGGCAACTGATTGATTTGTCTGTACACCGTTCTATTAAACATGTGACTTCATATGCTGGTGAATATGTTCCTTACTACAAATGTCTGCTCTGTTATGTCAATATCGCGACTGACTCTCTTTCGTACGCAAAGTTTGTCTACTCGTTAGTCTGCGTGCCCACTGCTCACTGTTGTGGTTTAGGCCTCCCGTGTCTCCTTTTCGGTTGTTGTTTGTCATTGGCCGGTAAAAATGCGATCACGTTCCCAATTTACGAATCACTCACGATGCGCATAACAATGAGCTCATGTGGCCAGCGGTGCCGATGGCCAGTGCTGGTAACCGTTGGCGATGGTGTTGGTGATGGTGCCGGCGGTAGCACCCTGCATTTATTTTTGGAATTTATGGAATATGTAAAATATTTAACCAACGTACGGCCCGCCGTCCTGCAACTTCTTTAATTTGTTGTTGTCTTTATACGTGCTTTATTGCCGTTTACAAGACTGTTGCCTAATTTACATTTTCATAAGTGTTTATCACCACATTAAAACTGTAATACTCGTAGTACACTCGATTGAACAAGCAATGATAACAGAGATATCGTAATGATGTAATTGAAATATTAAGGAAATAAGTAAATGATGTATTTATATCGTTTTTTCTTAATTGGAATATGATGTGTAATCCTTTAGTTTAATAACTAACACGACTATGCATCAGATCGTTTCACATATTAAAATATTCTTACTTAATTTTATGTTCTCTTTACGAAACGAAGCTTTGTATCCATATTATAATAATATCTATTAATATAACGGCCGCCGTAGTCGAATGGGTTGAAACACTAAAATGAAGAAGAAGTTTTTTCTAATGGCGATCGCCTCTCCGCAAACCTCCGAGTGTATTTCTACCATGAAAAAGCTCCTCATAGAAAATGTCTGCCGTTCGGAGTCGGCTTAAAACTGTAGGTCGTTCTGTTTGTCGAACAAAATCAATACGCACGCCACAAATAAGAGGAGGATCTCTGCCAAACATCTCACAGAAGTGTACGCGCCAGTTATATATTTTTATTTATTTATCCATATTAGAATAATATCTTTTAACAAAATTTATTTGGAGAAGTATTATCACTTATCTTTAGAATATAAAGGATTCTTTCCATTTCAATTCAACCGGGCTATTCGGGTCATGTTCTTCGATTTCGATCAAACTTAAATATGTTGCTCTCTGGTCAAAATAATGAGACACGTATTTTTGTGTTCGCCCGAAAAAAAATTTTTTCAACAGTTATCGGCTCAAAATCGATTTTTTTTTAATAATATAAGAATTTTTTTTTAAATGCTAATAACTTAGTCAAAAATAAACCGATTTTAATAATTTTGGGTTCAAAATGATTGTAATTACCTGCACGAGCGATTTCATGTAGAAACAATTGCAAAAAAGTAGTTGAAAATTTTTTAGTTTGCAAAAAACAAAAAGTGCGAAACAGGTTTTTTACTCAAAAATTCATTACTCAATAACAACTAATTTTAGCTACTGGATATTCAGCTTAATTGAAGTTTGAGGTGTCCTCTTGATTTGGAAAAAGTTATAAAAAAAAATACACTCTTTGAAATATTGAATTTCGAAAAAATTTCAATTTTTTTTCTTTTTTGCAAAATAAAAAAATTTCAACTACTTTTTTGCAATTGTTTCTACATGAAGTCGCTCGTGTAAGTAATTACGATCATTTTGAACCCAAAATTATTAAAATCGGTTCATATTTGACTAAGTTATGGGCGTTTAAAAAAAATTTTTTCTTATACAATTAAAAAAAATCGAGTTTGAGCCGAACAACAAAATTGCCGATAATTCTTGAAAAAATTTTTTTTCGGGCGAACAAAAAAATACGTGTCTCATTATTTTGACCAGAGAGCAACATATTTAAGTTTGATCGAAATCGAAGAACATGACCCGAATAGCCCGGTTGAATTGAAATGGAAAGCATCAAAGGGAAATGACTAACACTATGTGCACATTAGGCCGGGGCGATTTGTGGGGAGGCAAAAAAATCGCCCATTGATCTGTGAAAATCATATTCTAGGGATCAAAATAAGAAACTTTCCCGAAGGATCTGTGAAAATCATATTCTAGGGATCAAAATAAGAAACTTTGCCGAAGGAACCATACCTCTAAAACGAATTCTGATGTCCCCCAATTTGGGTCGAACTTTTAGGGTCTTTTGTGGGGAGGCAAAAAAATCGCCTATTGCTCTGTGAAAATCATATTCTAGGGATCAAAATAAGAAACTTTGCCGAAGGAACCATACCTCTAAAACGAATTCTGATGTCCCCCAATTTCGGTCGCACTTTTTAGTTTCTTTTCTCATGTAAAGGCCAAAAATGGTGATATTTTGAAATGATTGTATTCGGAACCGCCCAGAGGAGTTCCAGGGGGTGTGCCACTGGCATGGATGGATCGGCCGTCCAAAGTTAGTGGGGGTCGGTCATACATTTGGACTCGATTGGAGCACTCTAAATGGGTCAAAGTGGCATTTTTCGTTCGACCCAAATTGGGGGACCTCAAAATTCGTTTTAGAGGTATGGTTCCTTCGGCAAAGTTTCTTATTTTGATCCCTCAAATACGATTTTCACAGAGCAATGAGCAATTTTTAAGTCGACTCGCCCTAGTGCACATATATAGGATGACTGCTACAGATTAAACACAGCATTTATATATTCCTACAGAGTAAAACAAAATTTATTCGAATAACAAATGGCAAATAAATAAATCATTTTTTGTTATTCCTACATAGGAAATATTTCAGTTCATTATTCGAATATCGAAATTATCGATTTTAGTGTTTTGGCGAAGAGCGATAATTTTTCATCATTCTCACAAAATAAGTACAGTTGCAAAGTTAAAGCGAAAACAACTACAGCGTAAGTGAATTTTTTCATTTTGTTGACATCTTTCGTTACTGCAAAGTGCAACTTAAGGGGACCCGGTGGTCTAGAAATTTCAAAAAACCGATTTTTTTTGTTTTGATATTTTGAAAGTATAGTATTTCACAAATATATTGTATTATAGCTTCTACAGCCCCAGCCCCTTAACTAGGTAGTGAGCTCCGGTATCTCAAACTTTAAACTCATTTATCTTGAAACGAGTTCGGCCTGGTGTTGTCAAAACAAAAAAAAAATCGATTCAACCCAATCGTCTGAAATTATAATATGTTGTTCACAACATCAATGGCTATCGCCCGTACTAGAATCATATTATTATTTCAATTATTTCGTATTTTTTTCATTAAAAACTGAAAAAACCTCAATTTTTAGAGTGTCAAATTAAAAACTGCGCCATTTTGTTCAATTTTTCGATTTTGATTAAAAAACTGAAAAAAAAATGATTTTTGGAGTGCCAAATTCAAAACTGCGCCATTTTGCCAATATATTTTTTTATTCTAGTACCGGACACAGCTATAATCATATTTTTAATAATTGTTTTTTGGTTTTTGTGTTTCAGATAAATAAAAGAGCCAAAATGGACAACACCGCCCAGGTCCAATTTTTCGGGAGGGTCACTTGAGCGCAATTTTTTAAATTATTATAATTAAAAAAAAAAAAAACGTTTTTTTTTAATTTTTGTATGTCAAAGAAGTTAAATAAAAAGCCTACAAAATTTACAAATCGTTTTTCATATTTATTATTTAAAAAAAAAACTCCTGAAAATACCCTATATTTTCGAGCTTTAAATCACTGGGACCCCTTAAACGGGCATATACACCCAACAAATTATAACAATCGATTGAAATTCGTTCCGCTATACACTGGATCGATTGAAGATTTTCATTTCACTTTGTTCGCTTCCGAGTAAACATGGAATGCGGAAAGAAAATATTTACAATATCTAGTTTTTGTTATGAATCTTGGCATTTTTTTACGCTAGCGAATTCGCCACGGAATGGCGAATGAGTGTCAAAAATGAATTTTCTGTATTGCCATTGGTGAAAAGACTGCATTCGCTTCGCCACTACTGTCAAAATTTGGCTACTGCTTATTATGATCGCATTAAAAAAATAGAAACTTACGTCCCACTTTATTCATATTTATATAATCTATTTAAAAATTCCAAAAGCTATAGAAAAAGAAATTGCTAAAATGCCTGGATATACTAGAAAAATGTACGAGCAAAAATGCAGGAACTAAAATTCTTGAGAAAAGAAGAAAGGAAAACAGAAGAAAATAAGAAAAAATATGCCACAAAGAAAAGATGGAAATAAAGCAAACGAAGCTGGACCTCAAATACAAAACACAGGTTTAGAATGAAGAGCCACAGCTAATGAAATTGAAATCAAAAGTAGCTGAATATATGAAATAATTTTAAGTTTAATATTTTATGAAGTCAATGAATTTAATTTGTGATTTTTATTTATTTTTTATGAACCTAGAATAATTTTTAATTTTACGTGTATATTATGTAGAATTCAAAAGTTTTAAATGAAATAAACAAACGCAATGAAATAAGGTAAATGATTTTGAATTGATTCAATAAATTACTATACAATAAAGCATCAGCTGTTGGTTTCTAGGCAGTAGGAGCACAAAACCTAACATCGTTCCATCAACGCAGCCAATCACATTTGGTATTCCTGATCCAGAGAAATATTTCTTCCTTGCTTGTTGCTTCTCTTCAAATTTCACTTTCCAAAATGGGTAATATCTCCTTTAAAAAAAACGAAACGGTGAATTGAAATTCATAAAAACCATGTTTCTTCGAATCCATTATCTGCACTAAATACTTGCATTGCGATGGGACGGAAAATATGCGGAAAACTAAAATTGAAAAAAGTGCTTGAAATACTGAAACCCAAGTCCAATCTTTCGCTGCATGATTTACAAAAAAATCAATATTTTATATATATCAAGTCAATATTTTAAAAATATAAAATATATAATTTGTAAATTTATTCTTTCCACCGAGGAGGGAGTACAAACCATAACAAGTTGCATTCAGTGATGCATGCAATGGTATAGTAAAAACGCCTGTTTAATAACAAAAAGGGAAGCACTGTTATTCTGCAAACCTAGATCTACAACACCGAAGCATTCCAAACTGAGTAAAACAAAAAACATAATAAGAACTTAAAATAAATTATTTATGGATGGCCAACTGATTTCTACCCAATTCATAGTGACAGGATTAAAATAGTAATTTATATAAGTATATGAACGGTTGAAATGGGTTCGCTGCCGCTAGTACAATGGTCCAATATAGGGGCATTAGGGTTTCTCAATTGGCGCGGGCCGATTTTGGCGCCCTGTGGCAGCCATTTTGTTTTGGTGACATCTGTCAAATCTTTTGTTTATTATTCAGTTGTTTATGCCAAATCACCATGGGAAGTTACAAGTTACACAAACTTTGCGCGCATTGCGCCCATTTTTCGGTAGATGTGGTGGCCCTTCAAAGTCGACTCTTCAACGTTTGGTGACCAAATTTGAGACGACCGGGTCAGTAAACAATCAGCCAACACCCGTACGTTCAAGGAACGCAAGATCAGCCGAGAACATTGCCGCGGTCCGTGAAAGTGTACAGCAGCACCCGAGGCAGTCTAATCCTCGCCGTGCACAAGAACATGGCCTTTCGCAGACTTCAACTTGGCGAATTTTGCGTCGGGACTTGGGCCTACACCCGTACAAGATCCAACTGACCCAGGAGCTCAAAGTTAATGACCATAGACAACGTCGTTTGTTCGCTGACTGGGCTTCGAATCTTTTGGAAGAGAACCCCAGTTTTGGGCGAAAAATCATCTTTAGTGACGAGGCGCATTTTTGGATGAATGGCTGTGTTAACAAACAAAATTGCCGTAGGTATATGGGACGACACCAATCCACACGAGGTTTACCAGGTGATAATGCAAACGACGTTGGTGAGGCGGTCACCGTCAACAGTGAGCGCTACACAACGATGATAACCAATTTCTTATGGCCCATATTGAACCATATGGACCTAGACGACATGTGGTTCCAGGAGGACGGCGCTACGTGCCACACAGCAAACGCCACGATTGAAATTCTGCATGAACGATTTGAGGGTAAGGTTATCTCTCGCAGGGCTGATGTGAATTGGCCACCAGGGTCATGCGATTTGACCCCGCTAGACTTTTCCCTGTGGGGTTTCTTGAAGTCTCAGGTCTATGCAAATAAACCACAATCGACCGATGCTCTAAAGGTGAACATAACACAGGTCATCGCTCAAATTCAGCAGAAGAATCATTGAAAATTGGACCACTCGGATCCGTTCCACCGTAAGAAGCCGAGGCGGGCATTTGAATGATGTCATATTTCACACTTAATGGCATATATGCGCATTTCAAATAAAAAAAATTATTTTGTCAATAACTCACACACAGCTTGTTTTATTCCATTTCAACATCTACCCGCCCTTACTGAAAAACCCTATTCCTATTCCGCTTTTATGACTAACTAAAGGCTGAACTTCGTCCTATCAAGCCATTTAGAAAACAGCACTTAGCAAATATATCATAACATTTCAAATAACAAATAAGAAAGTGCAAAAAATAAAAATGAGGGGTTAAATTAAAATTGGTTGCTTTCATTTAGAAATATTATTCATTTTTTGAGTTTGAGTTTTCATTAAAATATGTACAACCTTTGTTGAACGTTTAGCTGATCTTCTACCCCGATTGGTGGACTGTATTATTATTGTTCCACAAATGGAGCTACAATTATATATCATCTTCAAACGGCAGATGTTTGTCTAGGGTGTAAAAATACATTTCTGCGATTTACCATTGCCTATTGTGGGGCGACCAAAGAATATTCGGTCCAACATTTGATGTGTCATGCCCACTGTGGGTTTCGAACCCGGGCACTACCGAATGGTTGTCACGCGCCAACCCATTCGGCTACGGCGGCGCTAAAAACTTAATTTTTACAACATTGCTTTCAACATCGATTTTATTTATTTATTCGTTTTTTTTTTGCTTTCAATTCCCAACTTTCTCAAAATTGTTTGCGTTGAGATGTGTTTTTTTATACATTGCTTAACTCAATTGCTCACACCAATGCATTAAAAAACACACGTCGCTAGCCGAAAATACTACTCACGCAGTCACGCTTATCGCACGTTTGCCATCGGCCTAATGTTCTACATAACAACATGTGAATTTTGATTTATACACATCACAAACCAAATCAATCAATTTCGTATTTTCGGTTATAAATCAATAAAAATTACCTATAATACCTATAAATACGTATAAAATCAAATAAAAATTATTTCTGCTCATTTGTGACCGTGAGGTGGCCGTGAGGTGGCTCAAAATTACTGTTGAAAACAATTTTACAAGTAAAACCCTCCCCGAGTCTTCTCACTTCTTTCTCTCACATTAATACATTTTCCAACCTTTGAAGTTGTCCACGTCGCGTTCAGACTTCAATCAGCGTCAATCGTCAGTTGTGTGCGCGCAAATCGTGACGAGACGCAACGAAATTTTCTAATCGTGTTTGGCATAAGCAATTCGCAGAGCCACATGCTGGCTCAACCTACTGTTTGTCGATGTTTTAATTGCGGATGCAATTTGCTTTGGTATTGCGTTACACACCCCGGTCCAGTCACCAAATTCTTATTTTCTACTATTGCATATTTTCGCATGTTTTATTGTCGTCCAAGATAAGGGTTCCCAATCGTTTTGGTCTTTCAAAAGAAAATACCGATATCGGTGTGTTACTTTATTTAGCTTTCTCATTTTAGAAAAGCTTATCTCATTTATTGCTCAAAACTTATTGCTCCACTTGACTACTGAAATCGAAAACACCAAGTCTAGTTTCGTTCAAGAAAAGAATTCAGAAGCTGATTGACTGACGTCACCCAGGTCATGATAGCGGTTTGTTTACGAAAAAACTGGGATTGAGTTGGTGATATGCGAAAACAATCACCACAGTCTATACTCATATGGTGTTTCTTGGTTACCGTCTGAACAACGACTGATCGGACGAGTGTATGAAGCGGTCAGAATTTGGCTGCCGAGTACCCGGTGACGTGGCAACCGAAGTGGCACGCACAATTTTGTTTTACTGCATAGCAGATTGGCAAACCTGGTAATCTATCATCCTTGATACCTACACTAAAACGCACTCCAAAGCCGAAGTACTGATGTTACTTTTCTTATACGCTCTCCAACATTGTCTTTGTCCAATCATAGTTTTAGGGTCGTAAAACAACGCTGCGCATAGTTTAAGAGCCACTGGCTTAAGGCATTTTTACATTTCAAAGCAAGAAAGTATAAAAAGTTATGAGATTGAAGAAGTGTGTGACCACCTGTCAGCCGCGATAATGCGCTACGCATGCGCGCAAACTTCATTAGCACTGTCGCAAATTTAGCTCCGGCTTGTGCTGTTGGCTTTGCATTTGCATACATTTATCCAGCCACGCTATTGCTGTTTTTATTGGTGTCCCATTGTCACTTCTATTACTCATATCCCCTCTGACGTTTCGCGTTTTACGTTACATGGCCTAGGGCTTCTTCAGCCAACGACTCATACGCCTCTCCGCATACGTAACTTATAATCTCACTTTACACGCATTTAGTATATTGCAATACTGGTCTTCATCACATGTCGACATTCGCAATTTTCGCGATTTCATTATCAACAGGCTCATTTTTAGTATCGTCTCAATCCTTTTTTGGCTTTTATGGCTTTCACCTACCGCCGCTAAGGCAATGACGATTGCTGTGACAGCGACACGTCCATCGCGTATTCATTTTAATTGCTTTTGTTGTACTTGCCACTCGGCACACACTTGTAAGTGTACATAGATATGTTGCTTTGCTATTGCTGGTGTAGTCGTTCATAGCTGGTTGTTGCACTTGTCATCTGCATGTGTCATGTTGACAATTTGTCACTATCGCAGCGTGGCGCAAGCTTCAGCGCCTGCGCATAGAGCGACGTGAACCACCGGAATAGACGATAAACGATAGCTGATAGCCCATTGTGGGCTAGGCGGCGTCGGCAACCATTCTATTCCATCTATATGCACATTGTGTCCAAAGTCTGGCAACACTTGTCGCTTCCTTTGATAATTAAAATGCTAATTAGGAAACCACAATCTCTGATCGCTGATTATAAAGCTAAACTTTACTTGTTGAAAGGCCAGGGTTAGGCAATGTACGTACCTGTACTTATACAGAATAATGAAATACCTTATGCATTTAAAAATTCTATTGGGGCCACATTTTCCAAGTGGGCCACTAAAAGTGGTTTTTCTGCTAGGAATATTACTATATTTGAATTTATTATGAATTATAACACATTTACATACTTACACATACCTCCTGAAGGATTTTTTCCTAAAATGTGATGTAGACAACAGATTATTCAAATATAATTTATTTCTGTTATTGTTCGGCTCTCTTAATTCCTCAACATAGGTTTTCCCAGAAAAAAATTCCTTGTTGTGCGAAAATGTTCGAGCATATTGACTTCGTTAGCGTTTGAACACCAACTCTGAGAGATATAGTAGATGTATTTGAGATTAGCACTTCAACCTCTTTGTCTTTTGTGCCCTCTAGTCATCACATCACCTGATCCAAACCCAGTTCCCTGTTAAAATCTAAAAGGGCGTATGTACCTTTCTTCTGGTCAGTGGGCCATATCACAATCACGTGTAGATGTCTGCGCAATCTGCAATATCCTGTCAGAATGCCTGTGCATATTCTCAGTTTATCCTTAGGGAGGGCCATGAACTTCCTAAACCTCTTTTGATTGTACCCCCACTACCGATTAGGCCTGGCATAGCCGCATAATTTGGTGCCACTTACCTCTCTTAGCCTTAGCTCTGCACTCCTAAGCTTCTCCTTGATCGTGTGTAGTCCCAGTGCAAGGAAGGGAGCGGGTCTTATAATGCGGCCGCAGCCTGTCTAGTCAATGCCTCCATTACATCGGTCCCAGTTATACTCCTACCATTCTGGTAACTTACGCAGCATATTTGATCGTTTGCATAGTTTTTCTTTAAAAAATATCCCCTTTCTTCAACTTGGCATTCACAATCGCCCAAACCTTTTCCAGTTGGGGGGACTCTCATTTTTGAGATCACATCCACTTCATGATCCAGGTACCATTTCATGGTTGCTGTGAAATATTGTGTGCTAACTAGGTTATGTTATTATATGAGAGGTGGCCACAGCTTCTGGAGACTCGTTTACTTTACGGTAAATTTGGGATGTCTTTGTGGGTGACGATACAAATGTACTGCCATTCAGACCACGGGTGCATACTGCTTGCCAGATCAGAACTTTTTTCCAACTTTATTTAATTTTTCACATTTAAATTTCGAGCATTTCCACGTTTATTTGCCACACATTTAACCAGAAGTTGGTTAAAATCTAGTTTGGCATATGTTTCCTCATCCATAACAGTAAAGCATTGAATCTTGTTAATACTTTGTTGTAAAGAAGTCGAGCGCGTTGGTTTGCTACTGATGCTTTCCATTTCAATTCAACCGGGCTATTCGGGTCATGTTCTTCGATTTCGATGTAACTCAAATATGTTGCTCTCTGGTCAAAATAATGAGACACGTATTTTTTTGTTCACCCGAAAAAATTTTTTTTCAAGAGTTATCGGCAATTTTGTTTTTCGGCTCAAACTCGATTTTTAGTCAAAACTTAGTCAAAAATGAACCGATTTTAATAATTCTGGGTTCAAAATGATCGTAATTACTTACATGAGCGACTTCATGTAGAAACAATTGCAAAAAAGTAGTTGAAAATTTTTTATTTAGCAAAAAAGGAAAAAATTGAAATTTTTTCGAAATTCAATATTTCAAAAAGTGTATTTTTTTTTTTTTTATAACTTTTTCCAAATCAAGAGGACACCTCAAACTTCAATTAAGCTGAATGCCCAGTAGCTAAAATGAGTTGTTTTGGAGTAATGAATTTTTGAGTAAAAAACCTGTTTCGCACTTTTTGTTTTCTGCAAAATAAAAAATTTTCAACTACTTTTTTGCAACTGTTTCTGCATGAAATCGCTCGTGTAAGAAATGGCGATCATTTTGAACCCAAAATTATTAAATTATTAATTTTTGACTAAGTTATGAGCATTTAAAAAAAAATGTTTCTTATATTATTAAAAAAAATCGATTTTGAGTCGAAAAACAAAATTGCCGATAAAGCTTGAAAAAAAATTTTTTCGGGCGAACAAAAAAATACGTGTCCCATTATTTTGACCAGAGAGCAACATATTTGAGTTACATCGAAATCGAAGAACATAACCCGAATAGCCCGGTTGAATTGAAATGGAAAGCATCTACTATATTCTGTTTGCCATAACGATTTGGACATTTGGTGGGTCGACGAAATATTACATAGCTCCCCATTTAAACGTATGCGCAAGACTGTCCTTCTGTTGGTACAACATTTTTTGGCTCGTTCGTAGTCCGACAACCCAGGATTTTCCTTAATTGAGGCCAGTATCTTCGTCTTCAATTCCGGATCACGCACATTTTCCTTCCTCCATTCACAGTCTGTATATTTTTGCTCAGTTTAATTACGCTACAAACCTTTTTTTTTGCTGGTTTCTGAGGTATTCCTTCACAATTAATTTTCGGTTTTCGTGCGCCATCATTGAGAAAAGCGAACTTATTACCAATAAAGCTAATATTTGAAATTCTTCCAAAGGTACATTGATTAGAAAATCCTTATCTCTCGAAAATAGTTGTAAATTGAAGCTTATTTTAACTCGACAAGTATTAATTTTAATTCCCTTGATTGAGGCCGCGGAAAAAATGTTAAGATTAAATAACGCTTTAGGAGCAAACTGTTATTTATTTTATTTAAGTATGTAATTATTTCCAAAATGCGATTCGGAAAGGTGAGAAAGAAATCGTGGACCGAGCTGTTGAAATTTGATCTTCAAACTATTATCCATTCTCATACAATTTTTCTTTCCTTCTCGCAAGTAATTATGGAAAGTTTTGCTGAAGTAGTTAATAAATTTTGCATATTCGATAATGTATTTCTCTAGCTGCTATATCTCCTAATAGAAATAGCTTAATAAGATTTATGTTGTAAGCTAATTTTATACTACATAAAACAAGAAATCTCTTCTTTTCTCTACACTTCATATTGCAAATTTTTTTTTGTCATTGGCATCCATTTGAAAGTCCTAAACTCTTCTTTTAAGCCATCTACATTACATATATGAATTTTTGATTAAATTAGGGCTTGGCTCGGGGTATTATTGGGAAAAAGTTTTTGAAAATTTAAAATCTATATTTTATATTGCGAATAAACGAATTAAAGGATTGCAGGATAACACGTTTCAGCGCTTTGTGTTCAAAGAGATCATTAGTTTCAACTTATTTCTCCGCATTATTGTGTAATTTTTTAAATTCAACTTGAGGATTTTTTTAGATTTGCTAGTTCTTTCAAGCAAAAATTGACTAAATTTGCCGCTCGTTTTAAATCAACTCAATGCAATGCAATGCAATTATAAACTCATTTTTTTGAATCGGATAATTCAATAAATTAGTTTTATCAAGCACTTCATTAGCATCCCAACAATAAATTTGGTTCAGTGCTAGCACAACTATAAAACTAAATAAGTTCCAACATATTTATAGTTTTAAGAAAATTTGGCTTTCTTATAATATTTGAATTAGAACATAAACACCCATTTTTATTTTGAAATATGTAACAATTTTCCCAATTATCTAGAAATTTCACTTTATTTTTATAAAAATTTAATGAAAGAAAAATACATTGTTGCAATGCATGCCATATTTTAAAATATATTGCAAATTTACCCTCTAAGTATGTACATGGCGGCCGCCGTAGTCGAATGGGTTGGTGCGTGACTACCATTCGGACTTCACAGAGAGAGCGTAGGTTCGAATCTTGGTGAAACACCAAAGTTAAGAAAAACATTTTTCTAATAGCGGTCGCCCCTCGACACAACACATTCTTCTCTCAGATGGCGGGAAACATTGTGTCTCTCTAATTACTTCACCTGTTTTTATTGCGCCACGGCTAGTGTCAAAGTTGAAATTTCATTATAAATTTACACCATAAAATACAAAGAATGTAGTTGCAAATTGAAGCGTAGTTGTTTGTAGGTTTTTATGTGCACATACTCGTAAATGTCCCTATAAATTACATACGTATATAAATTTGCATAACGTCGCAGCTCGCTTTATTCCCTAAATATTGGCAGTCGGTCATATTTCCTCCTCCAAACTTCAAGAATTTCAAGAATATAAACTTTGTGGCACCACAAACAGCTACACTTTTTCTAAGTTTATAACAGACACTGAGATACGTGTTTTACACCAAAAAGAGTCAAGTGACAAGTTGCATGATTTATAATTAATAGTAACACTACTTTACCCATGCTGTGTAAGTGTGTGCATCAGCCTTGCCGGAAATCCCTATGAGACAAATCCACTTCCGTCTCAACTCTGATGAACTAAATTTCAAACATTCTTACAAAAGTACGAGGTGTGGCAATTAAATTTCGGGGTTTAGAAAGAGAAGTTTTCATTCAGTTCCAATCCAAATCCATTGCACATTGGTGAAACTTGATACTGAATGGGCTAGCTTCCAAAGACTAGCAAGAGTGCTTCCTATAAGGCGAGCAATGTTGTAGAGTTAGGTTAGGTTAGGTTAGCCTGGTTGGCAATAAGCCACGCATAGACCTTTTGGTCCCTAGTGATACCAGATGGAGACCGACCTCTATAAATACCTAAAGTAGACATCATGTAGGATGTCAGCGCTTTTGGCGAATCTAAGTAGGGCTGGGAGCCCCGCTTTTGAGACGTCTTCCAGACCCTCAAACAGTGGAGCTCCCAGGCATCTTAGTCGCGTTTTTAATAATGCCGGACAAACGCACAGAAGGTATTCTAAAGTCTCCTCAACATCCTCTCTGCATTTTCTGCATTTGTCTGTGTTAGCAATCCCTATCTTGTACGCATATGCAGCCAATAGATTGTGGCCTGTTAGAATACCTATGATAGTTCTGCATTCCTTTCGCGAGAGCGTAAGTACGAATTGAGTCAGTTTTTTGTCGTTAGTTCTACACATGACTTTTGCTGTTTTGCATGTGGTCAGGTTAGTCCAGCTAGCTTCCACTTGCCTTTTCATGTGATCGTCCATTTCGTTGTATATTGTGTTTAGCGGTTTTGGTATGTCGTTCTCTTGTTCAAATGGTTGTCTCACAGCACTTTTTGCTATCTCATCATGTTGTAGAGTTAGAGGGAGACTATTTTGAAGGTCGGCAATACAAATTTGCTTGTAAATTTTAAATTTTACAGTATTTTAGACACAAATTCTCGGAACTTATTTGCCACGCCTCGTATACGGGAAAGCTCCTATAGTGCTCATATGTTCCTTCACTTGCTCGCTTGCCTGGCAGCATGTGGCAATTCATCAAAGTTATTTTCATGTTCAGGTCATCCATGTTTTTGTGGCAAGTTTCCACAATATCCGTCCTTCCGTCCATCTGACCGAGTACGCTGGGAAGAGAGATGCTGTGTACAAGGCGTCAGGTGAAACTATTTCACTTATAGATGTGAGGCATTTGATGCAGACTCATTCAATAAAAACAATCATGCCACAGAAACACAACGAGTGGAAGCAATACGGCGAACGTGTAAAGCCATTAGACGCCTAGTTTCTCCTTGTGCTGCACCCACCCCTTAACCACTAATGATGCTCGCTACCTACTCTTGCAGCATCTTTGAAAATACGAGTTTTGTACATTGTCTTTTTAGTTTAAAAATAAAATGAATTTTAAAAAAGAAGCTGAAATTACAAGCCGGTGCCACAGACAAAAAAGAATAGAGGAAAAATAGTCGAGTTGGCAGTTGGTGCAGAGAATGAGGAAGAGCAGCAGATGAAGACGAACGACACAACGGAACGGGAAATTCTTGAACGGTCATAAATCTTCAGCGCGCCAAACCAATCTACATATCTAAACTAGCACGCCGTCAGAAACAGAGGAACCGGAGAGTAGGTGCCAAGAGAGTCGGGTGCAAAAAGTGTCCAAAGCTTTAAATATGTAAGTCTTTATGTAATTTTTTTTTTGGGTGTTACACTCCTCTCCCTACCTCCATCCCTTTGAAGCGTTTATACATACAAACAAATGCAGTGGGTTCTGTTTTCTGGAATGAAGGCACTTTTCGTACCGCCATGGCATTTTATTATACTTTTACGTAGTGGTTGTTGTTATGTCTCAAGAGATATTTGTTAATTAAGTATCTGTAGTATGTACATAAAAATGCTAGACAAGAATATGTATGTATATTAGGGTGAAACGCTTGCACAGGGGAAAAATTTTATACGCACAAACAATTTTAGTTTCATCAGGATCATTAATAACTGATTTTGATTTGTGAAATACATTTTTGTTAATATTATATAACAGAAAGCAACGAATTTTTAAAAACTTTCGTAATGAAGGCGTGTGCATTAATTTTATGTGAAATTTTCGCTGATTCCATGTATGATAATCGCTTATTATAAAAGAATAATGGTTTTCGAGATATTTCAAAATACCCGGTTTTTGAACCGAATTTAATTTGGTTAATGAACCGAGTTTAAGTTATGGATTTTTTTTTTAATTTTTAAGCGTTCACCATTCTTATTTATTTTAACTTTTTTAACGAAATATAGGAATAGCCTCTTGCTCTGTACATCGATAGCCTATTTTCTAATGAAAGTTGTGTGTCTTTATTATGAGAGATATAATGAATTAACCTATATTTACTTTTTTATCGAATTCTTAATTTTGCAACAATTCAACTATGTACTTATATTTATTGTTGTAAGAAAGAAAGTCCAGCCAAAAATATTTCAAAATCCTCATTCCTCAGTCCCTCATACTCGAAAGACAAGTGAACAGAACAACAGGGTATATTGTATAATATTTTGTTAAAAAGAGAAACTACAAACTATGTTCATATGGCTTCAATTCTTGCAAGATCCTTACGTAAAATGCTACACGTTGTCGAATGATAAAGGCTAAAAAGTTGAGCACGACGACGAATCAACATTTTGGCGTTTTCTTCAACTTTTCGCTCTATGAACTTAGCGAACAAAATAATTTTGTTTTTTAGATAAATTTCCACAATTTGGAAGCGTTCTTGTGACGTTAAACGATTTATTATGACTTGCCAAACCTTACTGAATAGAAATGTGAACATAATTTGCTATAATCAACATCAAACCATACATAGTTATCGATATCGATAGTTCTCATGCAGCTAAAAAACACATCCTACATTATAATGCCGTAGTTATAATTTTTTTTTTTCATATGGAAATTCAAGACAGTTTTGAGACAATCTTCAAAGCCGCATTTTTCATCTAATTACTGGAATATCTTCTGATGAAAGGTGAATTGTTCTGGCTTTATACGAGTACAAGCCAATTTTTGCAAATGAGTTGGGTTTTATATATTTTGTTTTTATATATAGTTCTTATATACATATGTATTGATACTTCACTGTGCGCCGTTGCAAAAGTAATTTTACACATTTTGTGAGGAAAACATTAGCTCATCCATATTTATTTCACTTTTGTAAGGAAATGTGAAAACGCTAAAGCTGTTTGCGCTCACGAACTCAAAAGCTAGACACACTTACACTGCACAAAAAAACTTTTGCTTATATTTTTTCCTCATATTCAAATGTGTACACAAAAATATTTAATATGATTAAAACACTGTGAACAACATAAAATGTATATATTGTACTGTGTACTCTCTGTTAATGGGCACCTCTCTTAAGCGGATACCTCCCATAAACGGAAAGTTTTTTTCAGTACTAAAAAATTCTTAAGGGTTTTTGAAAAA
The DNA here is from genome assembly GCF_027943255.1 of Anastrepha obliqua. Classification (NCBI taxonomy): domain Eukaryota; kingdom Metazoa; phylum Arthropoda; class Insecta; order Diptera; family Tephritidae; genus Anastrepha; species Anastrepha obliqua. The sequence goes on from NC_072892.1 coordinate 79,239,712, forward strand.
TTTTCCCTCTTAAGCGGACAGCCCTCTCGTAACAAGACGCGGACACTTGTTTTCCACCCTAAAGGGTATTTTAATTCCCCATAACCAGACAGCCTACAACATTGTTTTCACGTTTACTATCTACCATATTCTTACAGCTGTTGCTTATTAAATAACTTTTGTATGTATAGAGGGGAGTCCTGCAAATACGAAGAACTTGTTTTTAATCAGTCTGCTAAAGTCCAGAGATTTTAATATTGATAAATTGTGCTACGAATGGTTTGTGAAGGCACGAAATAAAGGCATCCCTTTGTCAGGCACACTTACCTATAAGGAGCGAAGCTAAAGATTTTAGTGCATCCGTCAATATAATGTGAAAAATTTTACCGAAAAGGTGCCACATTTCATTGAAGCATTTGATTTGCGAAATATTTATCTGGCTTGTTTTTCCAAGAATTACCTCATGAAGTGTTTGCATTAAAAGGTGAAAAATGCACAGGAAAAAAAATGGCTAAGGATAGGATCACGGTTTTACACTGCGTCAATATGGCTGAAGAAAGGGAACGGCGTTTTGTTAATGGGAAATCTGCAAGACCTCGGGCATTTCGCAACATAAATTTGAATAATTCCCCTTTCCGTGGAGGTCAAATAATTGGATTAAGTCTGATTTAATGAAATATTTTCTCATGCAATTCAATAGAAAATGTAACTTCAAGAGCGGAGCGTCGATCTATTTCTGAATAAAAATGTTAAAGTTATTTTTCTTAATTTCCTAATTTAGATAATGAAATATTCATTAATGATGAAGATCTGAAAAATATCAATACTGAAGTGTTAACTGTTTCACAAAAATCGTCCGCCATCTCGTCTGAAGATGAAATATAATACAATAGAAAATGAGCTTGAAGAGGCTTATTTAGCTATAAGATAACTAAAAGCTTGTTTTCTAAACCACAACGACCTTAAGCATGTTGAACTGCTTACTAATCTTCAAATACATCTTCAAGATATTGAAATGAAAGGAAAAATTTGTCAAGCTCAAATTTCTGTCTTTTTTTACAATAAATCAATTTGAATATCTTGTTTAATAACATTTTGATGCAAATTCTTTCCTTGTCTTATATGTATGTATGTATTGATATTCTTGTTTTGGAAATAAAACTGTTTAAACATACATCTATTACACATTTTCATGAACTCTTTTTATATTTTTCTCATAAACGGACATCTCTTATAAGCGGACAAATTTGTCAGTCCCTTAGGTGTCCCTTTAAGAGAGACTACACTGTATATGGGGAGGGAGAAGCGGTATGCCTTCTCCTAATCCTTCCTCCCTCATATATTTTACTAGATTAACTGTCACGGCAATGCCCGACTAGAAATTTTGGTAAGGCGGTGATTAGGCGCAAATAAGGCAGACCGCGTTCCAAATTTGCGCCTCATAAGCCAGCCAAACTAGGCCCAAGTCCCGAAAGGTATCGCCACACATCTGCCTCATTAGGCGCAGGTTCGAAAAACCGAACTTCGGTAATACTCCGGATGCCCTTCTACAAATCAGTTAGGGATTCCAATTTATGCCTAAGTGAGACACTGCCACAGATTTTCGTGACCACAACCAAATTTGGTATTGTTCTGGCATGCCAATCTTTGCCTTGCCTAACGTGAGCCTGGTAAGGTAATGCCTCAGTAAGGCCTGCCTAATTCGGGCCTAACTGATTCTTCGGCATGCCTTACTGTAATTCTAGTCGGGTGAATAGGATGAGAAATAAAACTTCTTAGTTTCAGAAAAATTACCTATTCTAATGTGCTATGCATATGTTCATAGCTGAGTACGTACGTATGCGAGGTGTGTTCAAAAAGTAAGGAGATTTTCAATGTTGAGGGCAACGTACATTCGATTTTCAAATGAGTTGATACACACGTTTCCTGATCAGACGTTTATAATTTGAACTGTATGGCATATTTAATTTGTTTTTTGACAAATACGATTTCATGATATCGAGAAAAGCATCAAACAACATCGTAATCTTGCCTCAACCACTATACTCACTGAAATTGGCCCGACTTTTCTTGCTTCCAAAACAGGAAATACTTATGAAAGAATGGAGAATTGCCATAATTGCGGAGAGACCAAGCCACACCAAAGCATCGTACAAAAGAGGCGTTGGTTCGAGGATTGGAAAAAGTGTTAGGACGAGCGTACACAGAGCCAAAATCAACTAATAAAATAGAACAAAAATCATATGATATCTCTATGGATTTTCTTCAAGAAGAAGCTCTTCATATATTTGTAGAGAAACGCTTCTTAAATTCTTGAAAAGGATATCTTCGAAAAATTATCAGAGATTCTCTTTAGATATATAGAGGTATCATACATTACCGATAAGATGTTCTTATTAATATATCCAAAGAGATATCACAAGTCATTGAGAATATGTTCTTATTGATATTTTCGAAGAGATATCTTTCAAATTTTAAATGGAGTACCTTTTATTTGTTTAACCCTATAGATACCTAAACAAAAAATTAAATTTCGGTTTATTTATAAAATAATATGGTTTATTTATTCTTATGCAAACATTATTATTACGTATTATTATAAATAAAAAAAATTTGTTTTCCATACATTTATTGCCAATATTTTACAACCTTAATACTTTAAGTCTGTTATTTAGGTCATAAAAATGTGTAGGTGGCCCATCTAGTTCTTTAAAGTTTATTATTTTATATACATTGCTAGAATTTCCTATTAAATACGATTGATATTTTTGTGGAAAACTTATATTTTGCCATTTTTTTACGCAAAGCGTGACATTATTATTTTTTACTAAAAAATTAATTATTTCATAAATATTTATATTATCGCTCTTGCCTTGAAAAATAAGTCCACTTATTGTTTTATACAAGTTTAAATCAGATACTAATGAAGATATGTATGTACTATTTGCTTGTTTAGTATTTTCAATACTTCTAAATATATATTCTTCTTGAAAAACTAGTTTTTCAATAAATAATTTGCGAAGCTCAGCGAAGATTTAATAGCCAGAGTTAGTGAAATGTTTGTTTTAGAGGAAATGTTTCTGGCATATTCTTTATGCAGTTGGTGTGCAGCCTCGAATCTAAATGGCCATAAGTATTTCACGAATGGCCATAAGTATTTCCATTTTATGCCATCGCAACAAATATAAAATTCGGAAGCACACGTAATATCAGTTCCAACTGCAATGATTCTGGGTTGACATTTCTCTTTTTTTTCAGCAAATTGATTAATAATGCCGATAACTTTATGTTGAATATCATTGGTTGCTGCTACGAGAGCGACAAAATCATTTTAAGCATCGGCTATAGTAGGTTTGTCGGTTTTATGAAGGCGCTGAAGCGGCAGTAATGCCTGCAGAAGAATTGTGGTAATGCAATATTTAGTATCTATACAAGTAATAATTAAAATAAATTGGAGAAACTAAGATGAAACCAAATCCTAACCAATTTAAATATCCTTGTTGTATAGGTGTTTTAAATGTAACTCTCTGGAAGGGCGGTCCTTTATTTCTTTTTCAAAAATGTCCAATATGCCCTTATAAAAAGATTCCAATTTTAGAAACAATAAGTTTCCCTTGCCTGGATAAAAGCTTTCAGAGTCTATTTCGATCTAGTGAAAAAATGAACAAAATTTTATAACTATAAAAAAATACTTAGTAGCAGATACTTACGAGATCATAACCATTATAGTCACTATACCGTGGCCAATCTTTAAAGATTACATCTAAGGAAACGCTTTTTCTAATTTCTGCAGCTCTAGTCTTCCATGTGACTTTCCAGTACGTTATCACCTGTTCCCATGGACTGCAGTTGTGATGTAGCCAACACTTTCGTTCTATAGTTTCCGAATTACACTGAAAAATTAGCACTTTGGTCCACACTCTTTGCTTGTTAAACTGAAACTGAAAATATAATAAACATTTTCTACTTTCATAGAAATAAATAAAAAATAGTTTAAGAAAACTAAAAAACACGCTTTTATTGCCAATCGAACTAAAAAGTATAAAATAAATTTTAATGACAAAGAGACCTATAATGAAGTAATAGCAAATCGAACGATCAGTCATAGTCAACTACCTCAGAACAGAATTATAACAATATATAAGATACAAATAGAGTAATTGAAATTAGAGTTAAAAGCGTGGGATGCATTTTGCCTCACTTTCATAACCTTCTGTACATAGGTAGTTGCCAATAGAATGATTGTAATATTTACTATATCAAGCATCCCACGCTTTTAACTCTAATTTCAATTACTCTATTTGTATCTTAATTTTTGTTATAATTCTGTTCTGAGGTAGTTGACTATGACTGATCGTTCGATTTGCTATTACTTCATTATAGGTCTCTTTGTCATTAAAATTTATTTTATACTTTTTAGTTCGATTGGCAATAAAAGCGTTTTTTTTAGTTTTTTTAAACTATTTTTTATTTTCTACTTTTTAGTTCGATTAGCAAAAAAGCGTGTTTTTTATTTTTTTTTTGTTTAAACTATTTTTTATTATGAATGAAAATTATTGTTATCATTGCAGTCAGTGAATTAATGATTCGATATATTCGTGTTATATTTAATTCCTTTCTTATCGACTGTGAGTCTAAAGCTATGCAGTTATCGGCCGTGATAAAGAAGTAATCGGGATGAAGAACTTATTTCGTGGAGGGAGCCTGAGAAGTGGCTACCCCACTCCATTGGCCAGTTTTTTTCGATTTTCGTGGTGTGGTGCACTATGAATTCCTTCCACCTGGTCAAACTGTTAATAAGGAATATTATTTGAGCATTATGCGTCGTTTATGTGAAGCAATTCATCTAAAAAGACCAGAATTATGGGCCAATAACTCTTGGTTTTTGCATCACGATAATGCACCGTCTCACACTGCACTCGTTCTTCGTGACCATTTCGCCAAAAATTCCACGCATACCCCGTATCCACCGTATTCCGTATTCGCCTGATTTGTCTCCGTGTGACTTCTTGCTATTCCCAAAACTCAAGAGACCACTCCGGGGAACGCGTTTCGAGTCGATTGAGGAAATAAAAGCTGAATCGAAGAAGGTGCTGATGGCTATACCGGATGGACTGAATGGACTATTTGGCATGTTTCGGGGATTGGAAAAATCGTTGGCATAAGTGTATTTCATCGAGAGGGGATTATTTTGAAGGGGATGAAATTGATTTACAAGAATAAATAAAGATTTTTCATTTTACAACCAAATTCACCTTACTTTTTGCCCACAGGTAAAAAAAGAAAATATTAATCCTGGCAATCCTAATAAGGATAATGGAAAACTTTTATCAAATTATTGCATTGTCATTGGTCTTTGATAGGTGTGCAAAATTCCAAGTCGATCAGATTTTTAGAAGCCAGTGAAAATTAAGCTCAAAGATTCCGTTACATACATACATCCATACATATAATACATACATACATACATACATACATACAACCCGACCTAATAAAAGTGTGTTAAAAAAAAAATTCAAAGATTCAAATTCACCTTACTTTTTGCCCACAGGTAAAAACAGAAAATATTAATCCTGGCAATCCCAATAAGGATAATGGAAAACTTTTATCAAATTATTGCATTGTCATCGGTCCTTGATAGGTGTGCAAAATTTCAAGTCGATCAGATGTTTAGAAGCCAGTGAAAATTAAGCTCAAAGATTCCGTTACATACATACATACATACATACATACATACATACATACATACAACCCGACCTAATAAAAGTGTGTTAAAAAGGAATGCAAGGAACTGTTACGTTGTGCTACATAAGTAAGCATTTCACTGACATGAATATATTTACATACGCACATACATAGGTTCATGTATGCCAATTACTATTGTAGAAAATACGAAACAAAACATGTTGAGTTTTGCAAACCGACAGTTAAGTTTTAAAAATCGAATTAATAAGTTTTCTTTATAAAAATATTCATAAGAAGTTTTCTCTCTTTTCATTTTTTCCCATTTTTTATCAGAAATTTTGAAAGGAAATGAGAAGACTTTTATATAAATAACACGTTCAAAAAGAATTTCCACAAAATTAAGAAGAAATTGCACTTAATAATATCAATAAGAATTTCTTAATCAAACCAAAGAGAATTTCTTATGATATTTTTTTCGTTTCACACGTTTTAACTACCCCTAAGTCCAAAAACTGATCATGAAGACAATCTTATTAATTTTATTAGGTACTTTTTGCTCTGTGTATTTTATTTGAAGGGGATTAACTTTAAGAGGTGAAAATAGAAATTGAAAAATAAATACATATTTTTCTAGCAAAATAAAAATCGCCTTACTTTCTCAACACACCTCGTAAACATATCTAAAAATAGTATGTAAACAAAGTATTTCCTAAATTATTTGCCGTGCATTTCTGTGAATAATCTAAAGCATGAAAATATATTCAGTTATGACTGCAAATCGAATTACCAGTCATGAATAACAAGAAAGACTAGTGGCTACAATTTTTCAGCTACTGTTCAAAAAAGTAACTAAGAGGCTGCAATTGAAAACTGTTAACCTAGGAATAGAGCTGCAACGATTTTAAAACGTGCTGATTGCTATACTTAACACCTCTTATTTTAAGATTTTCCATTTATTTAACTTCATAAAGTACAAACCGATTTGACGCTATTTGTCTTATCTAACGCACAAATATTAATCCCACAACATAGCGGGCGTAAATATTGTGTTAGGTGTGCACATAGCACTTCGCTTTATAAGTGCATTGGTATTAGTATACCTAGTTGTACAAAACTATATATACTTTTTATGCGTCTAGCTTCATTTAAATGAAATAAAAATAAGGGATTAAAATTGGAAATAATGGTCGAATTTAGGAGCACAGGTGGTAATCGGTTTTTACAATTCCTTATAGTAAAACACATTTCTGTATGTTTGGAAAAAACAATCGCTATAAGAAACACTTTTAATAGAACACAAATTTTGATTCCTAAAAATAATTTTTGGCAAACTAGTGCATAGAAGCTCAGTTTTTACCTGCAAAGCACAACATATCTCGCTAAAAAATTACAAATTTAGTTAAAATTTTCGTAACTTTTTATTTATTTATTTTTTCGCTGCAACAATTAATGAAACTAAATAAAAATGCGCGCGCTTATAAGACTGCACAATAGCAGACATAATTTCAACTACGCATATAAAATAATATATATGTATGTACATAGGTATACATACAGAAGGAATTTAATTTACGATTAAAATCACCCGCTGTTTCGCCCTTAATATTCCGGCGGTTCCAATACCCTGCAGTACACTCGGTTAAATAGTTCAACCAACCGTAGTCCTATAATTATACAGAAGGGCATTATACACTGGTATATATGTGTATGTATATGTACATATACATCTGCATACATATGTACGAATCTAGTGGCGTTTAGGCATTTCTTCGAATATGTGGCATGTGGTATGTGTCATGTGTGTTGTGCATGGTTTTATCACTTGCCGCACTACGTTGCATCAAACCGGATATTGTTTCCAGTTGCCTTAATTTCAGTCTAAGTTGGGGATTCAAATAGCCCAGAGCAAACAGCAAATATTTAGTTCATTAGGGTCGTGAATTTAAGGTCGCAAAGGCTACTTTTTGCCTCCAACCCTTGAACGGACCCTTTCGCAAGCTTTGGTGTTTGATGGTGTACTTGCGACAGTTCCGTTGGGCGGCAGATTGCCACATATGTGAGAAGTGAACTAAATGTATCCTGCTTTCCTTAATTTATTTCGTTGTTTTCGATTCTGTTATCGGCTGGGGTATTTGCTCTTATCAAATTAGAGTGAGTGCCAGTGAGCGCTCCGACACTTGTATGTACATACATACATACATAACTATGTGAATAAATATGTAATACATCTAGCATAAATATTTGCCTTCTTATAACTTTGTGGCCTGAAAACGTTGCTCGGCCATGCGTTACGCATTGTAAGATATGAAACACTGATAAGTGGCGACTGATAGCCTCCTTTCTTCCCAATCCCTTACAACAGGCAAGCCTTCATATACGCCATATAATTTTTGTTCTTGTACATAAGCTATGCGCATACACACACGTACGGAAATTTACAAATAAATGTGTTTTAATGATCAAATAACATGCAAATATTCTAGTGAGATTTGGTGGAAAAGTGGACGTATAGGCTCCGGTGTTGTGCGATGTGGAAGCATAGACTTCGCAACAACCACTCGTAAATTTATGCATGGAAATATATGTAAAACCTTAAAAATTCTCAAAAGAAATTAAGAAAATCTGTAAAATATTTTAATGCCCTTCGTCCAGTGTCCTCATAAATCATGGCAAAGCCAAGGCTAAGAATCGCCAGTGTCACAAGGAAGTGCATGCAGGACCAGCTACAGAACCAAGACATAATTACATAACTTTAAAAGTAGCATTTCGGCGCTGCTTTAGCTCTCCTTGCTGCCCACGTCTGTATGATTTTCTTTTACCAACTTTTTCTTGTTTTATTTCGCGCGTGAATTCCTGTTGGAAAATTTATCTGTTCGCGCGCAGACTTCGCTTTATAGCCGCCATTCCTATCCACAGGATTTCTTTTTGTATTCGCACTACTCTCACCCATTGCAAACACATTGACTGCGCTGTGACCGTGTTTTTCGGCATTTATTATTTTGAAAACGCTAAAAAATACAAACAACCACAATATATAACAGTGACGTTCCTACAATTACAAACAACAAAAACAATGGTATGCCGCTGAAAACAAAGTATCCCAAAACAAAGCGGAAACCATACATAAATGAAAAACCTTCAAAAACAAAAAACAAAAAATCGCAAGCGTAGAAGGCACCCAAAGTGTAGCTACTGCTAGGAGAAGGTAAAGTTCAGTTTAGCAGGGAATGTATAGAAGTTGAACGTTGGAGGTATCTAAAGTGATGAAACTTCCATGGGTAAAATTAAGGTCACTGGGTGTGTTCCAATTTCGTTTCGAGTTTTGCGCCGCCAAAATATTCTTGCCAGTTTACTTAACTTCATAGCAAAAAAAGCGTTGATATACGAGCTTTACATACAGACGTATTTATGTATGTATACCTTCTATGTATACATATTCATAATACTAGAGCAGCCACGAAATATGTGAAAAATAAAAATGTTCGAATTTCTTCATTTATTTAACTGTTAAAATAGTAGATTTAGTCATACGTAAGCAGAATATTGAATTTTTATGACGTGGAATAAAATAACGAACATTTTAATAAACGTACATACATATGTACATATATTTGAAAGGAAATTTATAATCGTACGCTTTACGATAATTAAATGAGTATTAAATAAAGATATGAAAGCAATGGCATGCACAGTACTGTAGTACTAATGATAATGAAATAAAGATATGGCCACATTTTTCACTTTTAAGAAATATTACAGTTAAATTTAATTTCCTAACACCTAAGCCAAAACTTTTTCTGTTGACGAATTGTCATTGCCTACTCTTTGTACATCTGCATTGGAAGGTAAATAAGAAAATCGAAACTATTACCCTCCACAATGCATTTACAATGCCACTTATACCATTATTTCCAATTTTTTTTAGGAAATTAGTTTTTAGTTGGCCGACGTAGCCGAATGGGTTGGTGCGTGGAATTCAGAGAAAACGTAGGTTCGAATCTCGGTGAAAGACCAAAATGAAGAAGAACTTTTTCTAATAGCGGTCGCCCCTCGGCAGGCAATGGCAAACCTCGGGTGTATTTCTGCCATGAAAAAGCTTCTAATAGAAATATCTGCCGTTCTGTGTCGACTTGAAACTGTAGGCCCCTCCATTTGCGGAATAACATCAAGACGCACATCACAAATATGAGGAGAAGCTCGGTCAAGCACCCAAAAAAGGTATATATACATATATTTTCCCGAGGCTCCTAGATGGAGCATAGGGCCTCAATAAACAAATTATAATTAATTTTATCTAAGGCTAAACATTAAATTTCGTTCCACACACGGCCTGCTTTTCTTGCTTCTGAGTCGACCTGACGCCTCCACGTATTGACTGGTCTCCCACGTCTGCGGCGTATATTACATGTACAATATATATATTTTTTCACATTTAAATTCACATTTTATTCTTGTTTTCGTTACATATTAAGTCATACGATGGTTTTATTTAAAAAAAATCAGTCATCTTTTTTTATCTTCTGTTTTTCTAAAACTTGAAGCACAACTTTATCCCTTAACCCGCCTTAGCACACTCATATCCGTGAATTCCATCTGAAATTTTTAATAAAAAAAGTTGTTTCAATAACCCACATACATATCTTTAAGCATATCTACGAACACGAACGAGCCTCAGGATTTAAAGTACTAAGGAGATCGACGGTGTTGCTCATCAAGGTGCGATGTTCATCTTCCCATTTTTCTTTTAAAACCGCCAACGGAACATTATCTTCGGGATCATTATTGTTTACCGCAAAATCTAATCCACTGTTCCAGCACTTAGCTAATGTTGCTTCACCAACACGAAACCAAGCCGCATTCAAAAGATTTATAGCTGTTTTTAAGTTAATTTTTTTCAACGGCGTCGCTGCTATTGAAGCTAGAAGGCTATTTCTGTAATGCAACTTAGTGATTTTTATTGCAGTTTGATCCATCGGTTGAATGAGGGGAGTAACGTTTGGTGGCATAAACATTGTCGAAATTTTCCCATTCTCCGTTGTCAGTGCAGCTTCATTTGGGTGAGAAAGAGCGTTGTCGATTAGGAGGAGAGCTTTACTTGGTACCTAAGGCTTTCTCCTTTAAAAACGATATAACCTTAAAAAACAACCAGTTGTAAAGTCGTAAAGTCGGGCAAAACTTAAAAGGAATACTTACCTGTGGAACAAATGACTCCTGAAACCATTGCTTAAAAATAGCCGACGTCATCCAGGCGGATTTTGAGCTCTTATAGTCGGTGGGACACTGAAAGTTTTTAAAGCAGCGTGGATTCTTCGCCTTTCCAATTACCAAAAGCTTAAGCTTGTGGGTTGCAGTGGCGTTTGAACAGCATAAAAACGTGATTCGCTGCTTCTAGGACTTTACTCCTGGGGCTCTCTTCTCCAAACTTGACGCGTACGTTTTCTCTGGCAAAAGTCTCCAGAATAACCCCGACTCATCACCCATTATATAAGTGATCGTTTTACAACTCCAATTCGGCCATTTTAGCTTTAAGTTTTTCTTTAAATGGATCCACTAGCTGAGGTTGCGAAGACAGTTTTTCGCCTGATATTTTAAGAAGACGAATACGTACGGCTCTTTTTGATTCCTTGGAGCCATTCATCACTAGCGAAGAAGTTTGCTTCATTTTCTTTAAATTTCGTATGCAGTGTTTTTGCCTTTTCTTTCAACATTAGAGCACGTACTGGCCAGTTTTTATCTCGCATTCGGATAAACCAACGATAAAGAGCTCTCTCCATTTTGGGCAACTCTAAGGAACGCAGTGTTTTTCTATTTCCAGGTCCACAATACGTGTTGTTTACGCATTTTAAAATCACTTGCTTTTTCGTTTTAACCTTACAAATTGTTGATTTAGCAACATTATATTTCTTTGCTAAATTCGTCACAGATGAGCCTTTTTTTAAAAAGCCGGGAGTTTCCGCCTTTTGTTTTAATGTCAAGTTTTTTAGAACTCATTTTCACCAGAAAACATAAGACGAAACACTCTTTGCAAAACCAAAAGCGCGACTGAAATGTTTTACTCCTTACATGCAATTACGAATAAATGCCTATTTTATAATTAGGGGAATCCCCAATTTCTGAATTACTTGAGATCAATGTAAACTACATTTAAATAATTGTAACGTTTATTCTTCATGTTATAGAACTTTTTGGGTTTGTTCACGTTTTAGAGTAGTCAATGCACAAAAATGTCTATTCATGTTTTGGGGTGTTCACGCTTTAGAGCGTTCACGTTATCGAGCGTGCGCTGTATTTTGAAAGGTTATTTACATTAAATTAAAATCAGCTCTCATTAAGCCTTACATCAAAATTCACAAATAAATAGTTTTAGCTACGCTAAGCCACTTGAAAGCCGCAAATGATTCTGATACGCAAAACTTTCACAGCAGCGCCATTTTAAGCACAAAAAAGTCTAAGTATTTCTTGCACGATCGCGTGTCTTTCTTGTGTAGAACTGAACATTAAAAGTAGTTGCAAATAATGTGTGTTAATTTTCAAACATCTATTATGCAAATGCTATCAACTTTTGTTGAATTTTACATTTATTATTTAAATTATTCAAATTAAAACAAGCAATTTTTAGAAAAAGAAATAAAAACATAAAAGCAATAAAATAAATGCAAATAAAGTTACGCACAAAAAGTTTTCCAGCAACTTTTAAGAATTTTTTTCACATTTTTACCGAAATTTTTGTTAACATAAGCAACTAAATGTATAACAATCAAAATGTTGGAAATGTATCAAAAATTTCAATTTATACGAAGTGAGCAAAAAGCTCACGCGCGAAAATCTGTGCTAACCTACGAGACGCAAGTTCCGGGAGTTAATGGCTTGTCTTACTCCTTCTAATAAAAGGCAGAAAGAAGAATTGAGTATTTATGCGTTTTTTAATTATAACTGAATTGAATACCAAGTGCTAGTTGAAGCACCTTTCTATGTTTCTCAAATCTACTGATTTAGAACCGCGAATAACTGCATTAGAACCACCCTTTCTACTTGCAAACTACAAACATTTCTCTTTAAATTAACAGTTTTTGTTTTTTGATAAATTCACACTGAATCAAATTTTTAAAAAAGTTCCAGTTTGGTTTTGATTTCGAAATCTTTCCATTCTCCTAAAAGGTATTCCAATATCCATAGCGCTGAGTTTCACAGCTTTATCACCAAACCATTTCTATCGGGGAGATTGTTACGGGAATTTCTATCATTCTTAGTAAGTAATTAAACTTAAAAAAAAACTATATGGGAAGTATGAACTATTTAGAAAAGTTTATTTCATGTTTTTGTCTACACATCTATGTTAGGCCACGTGTGATCTTATTCGTAGTATGCGTAGCATTGCTCCTTTCTTAAATTAGTACAGACTTCTACAGGGCGCACGCATACATATATATTATGAAAGCCGACCTCATTCCTCAACTACAAATGCGTTTTATTGCGGCACCTTTAATTTTGGTCTACGCTTTCCTCATTTTTCTGTTTGGACGAAAGTTTTCCACATTCCTTTCGCTCTCCGCCCACCGCATTCAGTTTTCTTTTTTTTTGTGGCTGGTCCTTCACAACTCATATAGGTATACAAAACTGCTGCTTTGACATTTCCTCGGCTTCTGTTTTAGGTTGCGAGTGGTTTTCGATTGCGTGACACATATATGTGTGCATGCTGGACTGCACAAGTTTGATTAGTTTTTGTTTAGTAGTATTCGTGCCTATACCGTAGGTTTCGGATACATCCTGCACACGCAATTTTCCTATTTCCCTTTTCACCGTCCATAATTTGATTTATTAATAATTAAGTGCGGCTCGGAATTTTCATTTCCGCTTCGTTTCATTTTTGTACGAGCGGCGTCAGAGATGTGAGTTATGTAATAAAAAATATTATTTAATTAAAATTTAATCTCATTCATTTTCAATGTTTATTATTTATTTTATTTGCTTACACATAATAGAGAGCTATATTAATATACAAAATAGTAAATAAAATATGTATATATTAAATATAAAATAATGAAATATTTGAACTTCTTTCCAGGTAAATTTCCCCATTTGACGCTAGGCCTTGTGCTTGACAAGACTGAAATAACCATTGATCGTTGAAATTACGGGTATGTGAAATAAATAAAAATTTGGTCACAAAATCTGGAAACAATGTCGTAACGGGCAAACTATAGTAGTTCCCGTAGTACACATGCATAAATTTGCAACAATATCAACGTGTTGCAGCTTTGAAATTACGCTACTATAAAAGCAAAAAAAAATTAAAAAAAATTAAATAATTATAAGAAGATATAATAAGATAAGATACAAACATTTTTTTGTATATTTCTTTAAATTATCGAGCTTTCTCAACGGGTATGAACTTCAACTGCTCAGGCACCTTTAGTCAGCAATGACCAAATGTGCCCAATTTGTTCAATAAAGAGGAGATCGGTTAAAAATGATCCCCTTATCATATCTATCAGTAATACTGAAATGAAGTGTCGTAACTTCAGCTGAATTAGCACTTAAGTAGTTCAACTTATTAGTAAAACCATGATCTTGTATGAGAAATTTCTTTTGGGCTGGAACAAAAATTTGGCCCAGAAGTACGATTTTTTAAAAAGTTCTACGTATCGGGTAATTAAAATAATCTGTAATATGGCGTAAGAAGTCCAATATTATTTCTTCCTATGTTGATATTTATATTGGCAGGTATTTTTTAATTAGAAAACTCATTACTTTCATCATTCATTTACGATTTTATTCAGATTCTGAAAGAGGTTTGCCCGTTACTAAACCAACAGAAGATTGACAAATACAGTAGCGATTTATAATAATGCTTCAATAGTATTTGACGGTACTCTGATCGAATTACAAACTTCAGTTCTTGGCTCCGTTGATTTTGCTAGACTGCAAACAGAACAATATTTAAAGGATTTGGCTCAGTTAATCTTGAATATCTTTCGGTGTGATTTGGTGAGTCCACGTAGTATTCAACGGAATTCACCTTCAATTTAACTTTGCCACTTGATAGATATTTGGGTAGACCACGTTTAATACCAATGCAACGTTATAATTCTTGAAGAATCTTGGTAATGCCCTAGAGTAGCTCAGTTTTTCTATCTCCAACATAACTGGATTTTCGGGATTTCTTTATTATAATCCCGGAATCCCGGAACTATTCTCGGAATTTAGATATTATTATATTTTTTTTTAACAGATTAGCTCGAAAAAAATTGCCTCAATAATGTTTGAGAAGCTTTCCTACCATAAAATAAATAATAAACAACATCGAATTGCCTTTTTACCATTTTGCTATAAACTTTCACAGTTTTCCATGCTTCTTTAGTAATCCTGAGATAACCATTTGGCATATATAGGCCATAAAATAGCTATAACACCGGAAATTATTGCCCAGTTTTTAGAATTTGTTTTACAATACTTGTTTCTCATTTAATTTGTTTTATGTAAACATAGTTAATTCTCCTGCAAAAACCATATACATACATTCCGTAAAAAAAATATCGGGAATTGTTCAATAAATCGCAAAATAATTGTTTAATTAATAAAATTTATTTTGTTGCCTTCAAAATATCCCAACGATTAGTCCAGTCGTCAAAGACCTTTCAAACGCATTTGAAGAGATCTTCTTCAGCGAATTCTCCTTAATGGCCTCTATCGACTGCGGAATGGAACTTTATGTTTTGGGAAAAGGAAAAAGTCACATGGGGCTAAACCCGGTAAATACGATGGTTGTTCGATGATATTTGTCGAGTTTTTCGTCAAAAAAGTATTCTCATGATGAGCCTTGTGAGAAGGTGCGTTATCATGGTGCAAGATGCATGAGTTTTCTTTCCACAAATTAGGCCGTTCCCCACGCACATTCTCTCTCAAACGTTGCATAACTTCCAAATAATATTCTTTATTTACCATAGAATCATTTTGAACGAATTCCGAGTGCACAAGATCATGGTTTTTTGGTTTTCGGCTCATGTGGATAGTGCCATCCAGCCGCTTGAACAATTCCTCCGATTCATTCAATTCAAGTGAAATTGCTGCAGATTTCAATTTGGTGTTCCCCACCTAATTTGTATTGCACTTTCATCTAAACTTGACCATTCCGGTGTTTTTCCAATAGAATTGCTAGTTAAGCTTTCTTGAAAGTCTCCCATCTTGAAATAACAAAAGCACAAACAACTCAAGCACTTCACCTCTAACTCAAAACTGTTGCCAAAAAATGCTGAAAGTTATGTAAATGCCAATTATTAGCCGAATGGACTAACGTGAACTTAATAAATACAAAGCAATAAAACTTGCTGGCAGCATCTTCGGATCTTCAACTTACACAATAGAAAACTGGCTTCTTAACTTCTACGAACACTACATTTTTGCAAATTAGGTAAATAGTTTAATTTCAATAAAATTGTGGTGCTTTTAAAAATATTTGGTAGCTATAGTGGAAGCAAACAATTACCCGAAATGTGGTAGATCTGTAAAGTGGCAATAAGTGGCAGGTACCCAGCCATGGTCACAACCTCAACAATCTATAAGTAATAATGCCAGGAGGCAAGCTTCTTCAAGAGTAAAAGGAAGTAATGTAAGGCGGACTAGATGATCGTGTAAATTTTAATTTTATTGCATTCAATAGTAATAGTCAAGTAGATTATAGTTCAAATAAATCAGTGACCATTGATTCAATGAACAAAGTTTTTAACATAGCAAGGCACTCAAATTCAGCAGTGAAGCACCAAGATTTAGCAGTAAAACTCAATTATTTTCGTTGGATTGCCGAACAGATCCATTTCATTACTAGAACGCCATCAGAATCGAAGCTTTCTTGAGAAATATTGGAGCATATAATTCATTATTTCAAATTACTTACTTCGTTTGGAACAAATTAGCAAAGGTAATTTCAAATCTGCATTTAAGGTAATCGAAGCAATAGAGGACAATGGCAATGTTTAAAAGAATTCTTACTAGAAATCATTTCATATCAATATTGAAGATCGTGTGTACTGTAGAACCGGATCGTTATTGCCATTCGCAGATAATTCTCATCTGGTTTTGGACTTTTTTTTGTGCAAATTCCAAGGGCGAAGTTGAACAACGGTGATCCATTTCTCCGAAACTACGAAGAGAAAAATTGTATGCTATTGAGTCGGAAAAGCATCCGCACTGTTCGTTTACACGCGCTTTTGTGAATAAAACCAAGAATGTGGTTTATTTAAAAGCTTTACAATACATTTTTTAATTTTATTGAAATTGTTAGAAAAGCTTTTTTTTTGTCTGGCGAATCGGACGAGTGTTCAGCTAGTAGTACATAAACTACACCAGCAAAAGCAATCAATCTGGAATTTGAATTAAGTGTAACACATTTTCAAACATTTTATTATTAGCCCCGATCTTCTTTACTCAAAGCCACTTAGAAATCAAACCGAGCAATCAGAGCAAAGGAGTATGAAACAGTGGCAGTTATAGTGACGGTTGCATTGATACTGCAACACACAACAAAAAACTACTTATACGAGTACTGCTGTTGCCGCGGTTGGAGTGGAGCTGTGCACCATACTCGTACTTGGTGTCGGCAGACAGCAGATCGCATGCAAATTGGTCAAAGTGTGAATTTATGTGAGAAATATTGTTTGTTCTTGTTATGCGCTTTTAAATGGCACACACACATGCACGGAAGAGTTCAGCTATTTGCAAAAACATATGAGGGCGCGAACACGCGAACATGCTAGCGCACACATTCACACACAGTGCAAACAAATATGCAACAAATGCTGTAGCAAAATGATTTAAACAGCTATGCAAATCGCAAATCGCACCAAGTGACGTGACGTTCAACCAACGGAGTGCAGCGAAGGACGTCTAGCAAGTGGGCGGTGATGAAGGGAAGGGGAGTGAAAATGTCTGGTGCAGCGTCTAGGGTGGATGTGAACGACATTTGCCATGCCAGTAGACTTTTGTTGTGTTCTGGTGCATTTTGCATTTTATAGATAACAAAATTTCAACCGCAATTGCAACGACTCGGGTCGATTGGTTTTTAGCCGGGTTCAGTAAACGGAACTGAGTAGTGACTATTGAGCTGACAGTGACGTCGAGTGCGTGCCCTGTTTGCTTTTGTTGCTGTTACATAATTTTGTTGAAATTCGATTTCTTGTTAATGGTTTAATAGACTTGAAACAGTAACTGCAACCTAGCACCTCCCATCTATAAACCATACACAATCGCACATAATTTTAGATTAAATTTAGTATTTAGTAGATAAAAAAGGACTGTCTGGCGGCGTTCCCTTCATTCCTATTTGATGGTTCTGGTGTCAGTCGATTTGTCATTTCGTTGGTCTATCAAAAACTGGCAATAATTTTTTGCATGCCAACATACATATTTATGTGTGTATATATGTATTTATGTATCATACTGACATTTGTCTACCTCTCTCCTCTTTTATTGTAGTGCATGTGGAAAGCTTTGCGGCATTTCGCAGCAATAAATTGCGAAATAAATTTCGTGTAAGCCATTACTTTTGTGCAGCAGCATAAATTATCGATCCGAGGTATGCGATGCGATGCAATTTTTACAAGCAATAAACACTCAATTAACAATTTAAAAATTAATTTTTAATAAATTTACACGCATTTCCTCTGAATGCCAGCGCTTTTCCGGTGTTGCCCACTGTCGGTGTCGTTCATCGTTAGCTGATGGTTGATGGTTAGGGGTCGGTGGCTGGTAACCGCTGAGCCCATAAATGTAAAATTGCAATTTCGACATGAAAACCGATGATTTTTCTATGTGACCGCTCCAGAAATGCTACTGCCGTGGAAAATGAGAAAAACGCATTGCCTTAAAATGATAATAATATTTATATATGTATGTACGCACAAGCAAATAATTGCCATACGTTGCATCCATTGCGCGGAGATGAAACTTTTGTGTGACTACTCAGTGTCAGCGACTCGTGAACCGGGCATTGCATACTCCATTACACACATTCATGAATTTGCATACATTTATTTACATGCATATGTGAGTGTTGTGCACATTTATTTCCGAAATTTATTTATGTGCAAATGCAAATTTTTTCTCTATTTCCATACTTTTATTTCTCACCCTTTTTGTCTCTGCGATAGGTCATTGGTTCCTTATACACAAATAAAAACATTTACAGGTGTTTTTGTTTTTTTCGCATTTTTCTGTTAAGTGAATGTCATACATATTTACGCACTGAAAATGTCACAGCTTAGATAATCATTCATACTTGAACCCACACTAACTCAATAACTTACTTATAAAGGGGCTTTCAAAAGACGCTGTTTTAAAATAAAATATGTAAACATTTCGATTCCTTCAGGTTTCACTATTTTTGTTCAAAATACGCGTCTTAATAATTATAAATATATGTAGTATATATTAAAAATGGTATAATTTGAATATCAACCATGAGCACGTCTACATCGTCGGACGATTATTGTCATCAAACAAATATAACGAAAAATTACTTTTTCAAAATACCTAAGTTTCAATAATTTTAATTTTTTTGGGCGGCCGCCGTAGCCCAATGGGTTGGTGCGTGATTACCATTCGGAATTCACAGTGAGAACGTAGGTTCGAATCTCGGTGAAACATCAAAATTAAGAAAAACATTTTTCTAATAGCGGTCGCCTCTCGGCAGGTAATGGCAAACCTCCGAGTGTATTTCTGTCATGAAAAAGCTTCTCATAAAATATCTGCCGTTCGGGGTTAAAACGGCTTAAAACTGTAGATCCCTTCATTTGTGGAACAACATCAAGACGCACACCACAAATAGGAGGACGAGCTCGGCCAAATACCCAAAAGGGGTGTACGCGCCAATTATATATATATGTATATATAATTTTAACACGTTGTTTGGTCGTGTAAGATTGTACATCTGTTTACTTGACAAATGTCAAAGATTACATGAAAAAGGTACCGTCTATGATTTATTCTCTGTTGAAATCTAGGCATCAATTTTGAAAGACTCTTTATTACATAAATTTTTTTTTGTTTGTTTTTGGTTTAGTGAAAAGGAAAAAATCTGAGATAAAGGAGATACAGATTAGAGGAGGGAAAACAAATTTTTACTTTATATTATTTTTTTAATTAAGCTGTACATTAATTATAATAATAATGTTTTACACAATATAAATTGAGATCATATTTCCTCCTAAAAAGGGTACGATATGTATTTAGTCACCATTGCTAAGATTTGATAAACCATCAGATCTGAAAGTAGGCAAAAAATCAAGAGTTGGAAAGTTAAAAATCAAGCTTTACGACTTATTCAAAACGCGGCAATCTTGGAATCTATGGAACATACCTTGAACTGGTCTCGAGTATTCTCTCAGATAGAGTCAATTACTGGCATGGCATATTTCCTCGAAGCCCTCTTTTTCTAATCATCTTTATATTTCGTTTAAAAGCTCCCTGAGGGCTCCAAGCCTCTCATGTTACAGAAATAAGAGAAAAACTTGACGGAGTCACTGTCAACATCACTCTATAAACATTATTCTTTAGGCACAGCTCAGCTGATGAAGAGAACACTTCTAGGACAAAGTCCTTTTTTTCTGTGATCTGAACCTGTGATCTAACCTCGCTTTCAAAATTTCGCTGCATCCTAATGGCAAAAGGACGACCTTGTTGGGATCTGAGAATGTCCGCCTTAAATAAAACAAATATCTTTAATTTCGCAAAAAATACGGAGCTTTTCAAGACTAAGAGCTTGTCCTGAAAATCTTAATAAAATCAGTCAAAATGAAATCGATTAAGCTAAACTGCTCTCTTCATGCAACAAGTTTCCATATGTGTTAATGAGCGCCCACTTTCTCAGTAAGAGAGAGGGCTCCAGTACAAACACACCTAATCTAAGGGCCTAAAGCTCGTCCGAAAATATTATAAGTTAAGATAAGAATCAAATAAAAATATATTTTTTTTGTTTTTAAATTCAGATAGCAAAGTTGGAGACTTTGTCAATGGTGTTTCATATAGAATGAGCTATATATTTATGAAAATAATTGAAATTCAAAAATAAGTAGTTTAATAGTAAACACTTTTCAATATGAGGTGCCTTGGTAATTTTGCAACGCACTATAATAATTCACGATCACGTAAATGACAAATATATGAAAATTCGAAGTTCTCTTGCACAAATACTTCGCGTTCGAAGGTTTATAGCGACCCATTTTTTCTGTACAGTTTAATGTACATACATATATGTATACAAGTAATTGGCACTTTTAGTGCACAATAATTAAAAAAAAATTCGGATAGTTTTTTTTAGTAAAAATAGAGTTTATTACTAGAAATTTTTCACTCGCACCTAATTAACCTAAACTAAAGGGTAAGGCACATGGTTCATAACCTCGGATATGTAACACCAAAATCGTAGAATGTTTTTTCTAAACCATGAAAAAGTTTCTCAAAAAAAAAAAGCCATCTACCGTTCGGAGATGGCGCAAAACTGTAGGTCCTTTATTTGTAGAAAATGTCAAGGCGCACACCACAAATAGGAGAAGGAGCACGACCCAACAGAGGGTGTAATTATATAGATATGAAGGGTTTTTAATTACATACAATTAAAGACCAACAATGGCATACGCTTCCGAGTGCTGGGCTATACTCTCCAAATTAGAAAAGAAACTGCACGTGACTTCGAAACAAACATCAAGAAACTCGACTTCGCTGGCACGGCCATATTATGGGTAGACCAGAGCACCAGGCAGTGAGGCAAGAGTTGCAGATGGAGAAGTTAAAAAGAGGACCAGGCGGACCACCAAAAACATGTAAAAATAATTTAAAAAACGATAGGCGAAGCAAAAGGAGGGCCGTCCCGAAATAGGATAAGACTAGGGAAAAGAAGAAGAATTAGCATTGGTGATGAAAAAAAAAGTTCTTATAGAGTTCTGCTTCAATGGAGTGTACCTCCGATCTGCTACATTTCCTGAACCATAGTTTCGCAGTTGGTAGTGGTTTGTTTTACAGCATTTCTTGTAACAAAGTTATACTAAACCAACCTCATGCACTTTAGGAAAGAAAAATTCAATGAGTACGACTTCTCAGGTATGATTGCCTGAATCGTGACTATTGACGGTTGCAGGCTGTTTGCCTTCACACCCAATAACGCTTTTTTTGGGTTGTATCGAATCTTAAGAAAGACCTCTACTCAGTATTGGTACCGAACATTGATTTCAACATGACTTCTTAGATTAACTTTCTTGATACCTAAAAAACTTCTTATTGAACACAAGAATTTAAAAGGAATTTGTCTCGGTAATATTGTATTACTCGTATTGGAAGGCAGCCTTGAGTGATTCCAGTTTCACTGATGTTAATGGAAATTGGCCAGTTAAATCAAATGGTCCGCAATAAGCCTGAAAACCCCCGATCATAACATGCCCCGTTATACTCCATCTACCGTTATGAAATCGTGAATGTGGATAATTGTAATTTTGTAATTCACAAATTTCGCGTAATTTTGCATTTTGTACTCATACATTACCAACGATTTTCCCATTCTCATTCACATTCTCTATTTATATAGATGTACATATGTATATATGTATGTATTTACCGCTTTCAATGAGCATGTATGAATATATAGGTGTTTATATGGCACCCACAGATAAATTCACGTGCGCACACATCGACGCAAAAAGCCATAATTTTCCAATTAAGCGAAAATGAGCGATTTATTTGCCATGAAATCAGTGAGAATCACCGATAAAAATCTCTTCATTCGCGGCACACTGCCCATGTATCGCCGCTGTATTGCCACAACGCTGTTGCCGACCAGCTATCGAGATATTGTTGTTGCTCATGCAGTTGCTGATGATGGCTAGTACAAGCGAGCGCGGATAGTCACTCATGTGAAGGCATGGCCTGGCGTGGCTGGCTAGTAACCACTGTTGGCTCAACTGCTGTTGTTGTAATTATTTATGCGCGCGCGTAGGGAACTTGTTGTTGCATTTTATGTTTGTTTTTGTTGTCGTTGCTCATGACGATTGTGTTGCATTGTAGGTGTATGCGAGTTTATCCACTCATATTCGCACTTCACAATAGCTTTGTTATTGTTATTGTTTTATTTTTTTGTCGATGTTTTTGTGGTGAACAGTGTTGTAGCAGAACATATGTACATATGTGGCACCAACATGAACAGGAGCTCACGTGCAACATTGCGGCTGCTGTTGGTGCAGCAACAGTAGCGCACATGAAGTTTACTATTCTATCTACGTGTGCGTGTCTGCTTATTCGTTTGTATGTAGCACGTGGTTGTAGTTGTTGTTGGCATTGTTACTCTGCGGGCCACAAGGAATTCCCCTACAGTGGTCACATCACCGCCAGTCGGTGCAAGTGGCAGCTGTTGCAGTTACTCAGCCATTCCACTGCGTTCCAGGCTTTTTTGTTTTTGCAACAGTTACTTGCGTATGTATTTCGCGTTTCTTGCTACTCGTACTCGGTACGCTGGTATTGTCAAGTGGAAAATTGCTGGATATGCGCGTAGGTGCTTTTTGCATTTTTTTTTCTGTTTTTTCCAAAACTGGCATTTCGGTGCAGACTTTTACTTATGGATGAATATATTTATGTACATATGTACAAGTAACTGTACTCAAATGCCGTATGTGCCGCATGAAAAAGTTCAATAATTTTCGCCACTGCAGGCCAATGTCCGAGTTCAAAGTTCGTATCGCGTAGGGTATCTTGCCCTGCCACACCAATTTCAACATTAGCACATATGCGTGTATGCATGTGAATGTAGGTATGTTTACAAATATTTGTTTGTGGGCAAATATTTGTAAGCATATCTTCTGCACCATCGTCATGGTCATCGCTGCTACCAGTGGAACAGAATGCGAAACAGTTGCATGAATAATGCGAAAAAGAAAACGTCTGAGTCAACATTTGTGCGAAATGGTCTCCAAGGATTTGGGCAACGCAGGACAACGCTTCGCAAAGCTATGAAGTAGCGAATGTGGGACATGACAAACGTAGTGTTGATGATATACGGGAAAGAGAAGTTTAAACGAATTTAAATTTATGTTTTCTACAGCATATGGAACTCTACCGAAACGAAATTTCTTTGCGTAAATTTCAGTAATTTGAAATAAATTTAATGAAAATAAATATACAAAGGGGCGCAAAATTAATCATCCAATTTTCTTGAATAATTTTTATATACCCTTATTTGATATTTGGCCAATTTGTAGTGTGTGTCTTCATGTTTTTCCACAAATGAAGCAGACCTACAGTTTTATGCGGCTTCCTGGTCTGAGGACTTTTCCATGGCAGACATTCACTCAGAGGTTTGCCATTGCCTACGGAGGGTCGACCGCTATTAGAAAAACGTTTTATATTATTTGATGTTTCATGCCCAGAGACTCAATCCTAGGCACTTCCAAATGATATTCATGCAGCAACTCATCTGATTGCGGCGGTCGTCGTAGTAACTTCTTTACTATTTAATTTTTGTTTACTGTCTAATTCCCAAGTGAAAGGGTGTTTAATTTTGCGCCACCTTGTTTATGTAAAAAAATATCAATTTCACAAGATGCGCACACCAATGTAGGTCATATTCGCGAGTACTTGAAGCTTTTAAGAAAATGTATTATTATCAGAAAATATCTCTCTTACCTCCTAGAAATTATTTTTATTTTTAATTTTTATTTTTAAAACTGCGTCGAATTGGGGTACTTTTTAATCGAGCGAGCCTCCGCAGAGCTGAGAAACGTTCCCTCAAACGGTTTCTATGGTCTCTAGTTATGGCACGGCCTCGTCTATATAAAGCCGTGCCTAAAACATACAATGCAAATACTGTAATGAATATAGCACATCTCAGTAATACTCTGGGCACCATCTCAAACTATTCCTTTTCTGCGCTTGGCACAAGTACTCACGTACAAGCCGGGTACATTTGTACACGATTTCGAGTTTGTGCATAAGTAAACGTCCAATATGACATCGTGTCATATTAATGTAAAATTACTTTGTAATGTTCACCTGCCCGTTATTTATAGTATTTCAATTTCAGCTGCGACCGCCAACACTGCCAACTTATGGCTGGTTTCATATCCAATTCTACTTTGCTGCTGCTCAAGGGAGCCCACTGAAGTATGTGATGTACGTACATATGTAGGTATGTTGGCTTCAACCGCTCCTCTGAGGCACTCACTTTGCACACTGCCGTCTTAATTACGCATTCGCATTGTATCATGCGTGCAAAATATGTCGCATCGTGTGCAACGTCGCCCTCAGCACTCTCTTGCCCTATCCACTTACCATCGGACCATCGGTTCGCTGGCGTGACTGATTCCCAGTGGCCTATGCGTCTCTTCCATTTATCTTTCCATTACTGTTCACCGTTATAGCACGGTAAATAATATTTTGCCGTTCCTTTTTGTCATAGCTTGCGAAAAATGTGCAGATTTTTATTATTACATTTCTTTGTTTTGTTTTTTTATTTAATAATAATTTGGTATGTGTTTGCTGCAAACGCATTTTCTATTCATTAAAATGGGCTGGCTGGAGACATAATATGTACATACATATACATATATGTATAAGTATATTTAAAAGCAAATACGAGTAGATCAAAAGGATGCCGAATCGTGTTGCAATTTCATGTTCAGTGAGGAATTATTAAGCTGGAGCCCAATAGAAAATAAAACATGATGCAAAAATTGTTTGTATGAATTGCGATTATATAGTCAAACAACTTCGCTACTGCCATCATTATCAGTGCGCTTCAAGCAATTCCCACCTTTTCTGCATTCAATGCATGCACTCAGAAATATTCCGTGGTAAAAACTAGTCTGACTGGTATTAAATTTCGTAATTTTAATTTTTAAAATTTCTAGAATAATTCGTTCTTAGATATTCTTACAGTAAAATGTAAGAGTTAATTAACTCTCAATAATCTGAAACTTGAAATAAGAAGCATATATTCATCCTAAGAACAAATTAACATAGAACAAGACATATTTCTGCTGATAAAGGGTTTTCCAATAACAGGTGTTATTTTGAATACCGGTAGATGTCTCTTTTGAAGCTATCATTTTTTGATATTTGACAAGTAGAAACTACGGCATTAATAAAAATGGAACGATCCACGCTTTAACAACGCATTGAAACTATTAAAATTCACTATAAAAATGGTGAAAATTTGGCAGAGACGGTTCGTAAAACTCGAACATTTTTGGGCCAACGTGAAGCACCTTGTCGGACCGCAATACAGAAATCGGTGAAAAGTTCGAGCTGTTGGGACAAGTTAGTGATGTGAAGAATAAAACTCGTGCACGTCGCTCAAGAACAGCCGAAAATATTTCTGTTGTAGCCGAAAGTGTTGAAGAAAACCCAGGTTTGTCCATTCCTCGTCCTTCTTTGGAATGAGGCGTTCCACAAACGTCATTACACCGTATTTTGCATAAAGATTTGGGTCTTAAGGCTTGTAAAGTCCAGTGAACACAAGAACTCAAGCCGGCCGTTCATCAACAACGTCGTGTCTTTGCTGATTGGGTCGTTGAAGTGCATGAAAATGATCCGGAATTCCATCGAAAAATCATCTTGAGTGATGAGGCCCATTTCCATCTCGGTGGCCTCATCAACAAGCAAAATTGTCGGATCTGGGGCTCAGAAAATCCAAGAGTTATTGTTGAAAAGCCTCTTTATTCTCAACGTGTGACTGTTTGGTGCATTTACGGTGAATGGATTGCGTTCTCGAAAGATGATTAACAATTTTTTATGGACGGAATTGGATGGTATTGATCTGGACAACGTTTGTTTTCAACAAGACGGCGCTACGTGCCACACAAGTATCGAAGCCATTGATCTTTTATCAAAATAACAACTTTTATTGAAAAACCCTTTATAAAAAACATTATGCTTTTTTCCAACAATTTTCTAACAGAGCTTGCCAAGCCTTAGATATAATTTTACATAACTCGTGCCAACCTATCGTACCAGCATCGCGTGTTTCTGGTTAGCCTAACTCCACTTCATTTAGAAAACTTAGAAAGTTGTAGGTTTTAAATTTCTCGATTATGTACGTTACGTATCAATTAAAATACTGAAACGTGTAAATTACCTATATACTTAGATATATAATACCAAAAAGCAAAAGTGTGGAGAAGAGTTTTCAGTCAAGGAATTCATCATTTTTACGTGACGGGGCCCAAACCCAGCGCACAGCCAGCTATTCTACGATGCTTCGCCTTCTCACGTTATGTCGCTCCCAAATGGGCTTTCGGAAGCAACCCAGAGGATACTTGGGCTAATCCCGGAAGTTGTGAGCTGCTGGAATCATATGCACATGAATCGTTCAGGCCACTCCCAAGAAGACCGTACGAGCCGCAGAACTTAATCGCTCAGGCACAATTTTTTATAAGAGCGTAAAATTGCTGATATTGACATCATCGGCCTTAACAACCGCACTGTTAGTTCTGCCAAACTGGATAAAGAAGCAAACGAATGGATATTGTGGTGAACGAGGACAAAACGAAGTACCTACTGTCATCAAACAAACAGTCCTCGCCATCGCGTATCGGCACCCAACTCACTGTTGACAGTTATGTTTTCGAGGTTGTAAAAGACTTCGTTTATTTAGGAGCGAGTATTAACACCGATAACAATGTCAGCCTGGAAATCCAACGTAAAACCTCTCTTGCCAACAAGTACTAAATACTTTCGATTAAGTAGGCAACTGAGTAGTAAAGTCGTCCTCTCTCGACGAACAAAACGAAACACTTTACAAGGCTCTCATCATGCCCGTCCCAACGTATGGCGCAGAAGCGTGGACGATGACAACATACGATGAAGCGATGCTTGGAGTGTTTGAGAGAAAGATTGTGCGGTAGGTTTTTCGACCTTTGCACTTTGGCGACAGCGAATATCGCAGGCGATGGAATGATGAGCTGTATGGACTTTACGACGACATAGACAATCGTTTCTAAATTTTATAACGAATTTAGTAGATATGGATTTTCAAAAGCGCAGAGTCTGAACACAGACTTTTTGGTTGCTATATATATATGTTACTGCAAATACTTACCGTTATGTAAAAAATAAAGTGAGGAAACTTTGTTGTTTTCTTTTGCTTTTGTAACTTAAGAATGTAATAAAGAAATGTGTGTTTTTAACCAACATAAAAATATTTGTAAGCTGAACGCAGACTTTACGGGCAACGTGTATGTACATAAATAATATATTCATTCCATTGCACATTTGTTTAATATCAGGTGAATTGTTAATAATGAAAAGAGGCTGGCTAGTTCCTGAAATTCAACTCGGAAATTGTAATTGCAATTCTGCGGCTCTCGTGTAATAAATGCATTCCTTCTCATTTTAGATTCCTTCGGTCTTATTTCCTACAGCAAATTAAGGAGATCTCAGACATCGAGATAAAGGATTTGCTGTTATACTTGGACCTCACTAAATGGATCTGACTTGGAAACAAAAAAAAAAAATACATCAGCACACGAGATAGTGGTAGTAAAACGGTGCTGGTCACTAATTAGGTGTATTTCAGTGGAAATGTTCAACCACCTCTACAACAACAACATTTCTAGAGTACTGAGTTTTCTACAAAAAATACATAATGTACTAATTATATAGTATTGCAATAAGGAGTTTCGGTCTAAAAAAAGTTCTTGATATAAAAATTTGTCAAGATAAGTAATGCCGTATAAGCAAATTCGGCATTACTTTACTTTTGGAATCAAAATTCTAGATTTGGTTGTGGTTTAAGTATTAAAATCTTTATATCTTTCCGTATATGTGAAACGGATTTATTTTCTGAACCACAATCTGATTATTATTATTTCTTAAAAAGTGAGTCTTATCGTAATTCATATATTTCAAGCGACAACAAACATTAAATATCATCAAAACACTTAAATAAGTTTGTTACATGAATGTGGGCCAACACTTGCACCGGAATCAAAAGTCAGCACTACTAACACCAAATATTTGTCGCTTTTACGTGCGCATGTATTTTAGAGTTTCCTTCCTATATGCTTTTCACGTTCTTCAGTCTCTGACAGTCCGTATATGTATGTATACACGTGTACCATAGTGGCGTGAGTGTGTCCAACACTGCAATCTAAATCCAATTTTAAGCGAATTAAAAGAAAGCTTGGAAAATTAAATGAATTCGCTGTTCAAACAAGAACAAAATCCTTTTTGGAAAAGTCACCCTCTTCATCTCCACTCACTCACCCTTATTTCCGATCTTCATCCCTTGCCACAGTCATTGTATTTGCGGCAGACAATGTGACTACAAAATTTCTGTATGTAAATTTATGCAAAAGTAATTAATCATAGTCGCACATACACTGGGGGATAGAAAGAGAGAACGGAGGAGGGAGTGAGACATTTGCACAACCCTTGCGGGCATTTCGACTTAAATATGTGCACGTACATTAAGCGTCTATTCTCACGCCAAGTGTATGCATATGCGGTTGATATACTTTTTACCAGTTTACGTTTTTGTTTTTGACAAACTGCTGGACTTTCTTAGTCCAAACTGAATGAGTATTCTTGGCTACTGTGTTCGGTGAAGGTTTGGAGACTTTCGTTCATATGACACTTAATGAATATTTCATTGAGCAGACTTCGGCTATTGCTTTCCTTCTTATTTGGTCATGCAAGCCTTGCAATCGGTTCTATTTTGCGACTGTTGACCAGACTTCATGCGAACAGGTACAATACAAAAATCAAGAAGCAGCATGCAGTGCAATACAAAATGTTCAACAACGATTGGAAAGGTGATTTTTTACTTACATAAAATAACGTTGGGAAGCCGCTATACATATTTGGTATGCTCACGCAGTGTTTGTTTTTTTTCATACATATATTTTTTTTAATACAATTCATACCACAAAACACTCATATAGCTCAGAGCTTCAAACTTCGTACAAAATTTAGCATCAAATTCTCATCAAAATTTCAAACTTTTCAGTCAAATGTTTTAGAACGATTCTGGGTATCAGTTGTTGGTGTGGCTTAAAATTCGGGTTGATGTTTTTTTAAATTGTATGCAAACGTGCCAGGGTCTAATATGACACCCAGTGTGCGTAATCACTACTCGCACTTCAATCAAATATGCTTTGGTAGCTGAAGTGCTCTATTGAAGCATTACCTGATTCAACGGTTATGCCAACTCAACCGTTTGCCAGCTATACTCAGGCGAAGACAATTGAGCTAGTCGGCAGTTGTTTTTCATTTTAATTATACACAATTTTTATATATTTGCGAAGAACAATAAAGTTACTACAAATGTTCAGCAACAATCCTGCTTTGCTCCGTAAAGTAGCAAAAAACAGAAACTTACTCAGAACCAGATGGTATATAGTAGTGGGCCAATAAATAGCTACAAATTTCTGACCGTTGACCTGCAATTTTGATTTCAAAAATTGCACTTATGCTTGCATGCATTTACAATAAGTATCTTTATTGGCAAATATGATCTACTACAGGCACAATGTTTTACAAAACATGCAAATTAAACAATTGAACTACAAAATATAAATTAAGTATGTAGAACAATTTCCTGTAAAAAGCGATGGGACTTTGCTTTTCAGCCTTGGTTGATTCTGGGTTTCCTGGGTAGTCTATTGATGTGTATTGTGATTGCGTTACCTCGTGTATAAATTCTTCAATAGTGGGAATATTAAACCACGATGCATATGGGCATTCGTCATATACCGTCGAGCATTAGCTATTGCCCAAAAGATTTTAGACTGAATTATAAAAGCAACATATATTGACAAGACTTCATTTTATTTTTTTTTTCACTGTTAATATATTTTATATATATTTAATATATTTTATAAAAT
Organism: Anastrepha obliqua; assembly: GCF_027943255.1. Taxonomy (NCBI): domain Eukaryota; kingdom Metazoa; phylum Arthropoda; class Insecta; order Diptera; family Tephritidae; genus Anastrepha; species Anastrepha obliqua. The sequence continues at coordinate 79,270,233 of NC_072892.1, forward strand.
ATAGTTTTAGTTCATTTTATAGCCAAATCCATAATAATACAGGATCCGAACTCTGCGATAAACAAATTCGACAAATATTCATGAAAATTCCAATCAAAATTTTCGGAAAAATGTATAGTCCAATAAAGTTGAAGTTTAAAAAATTCTGATTATAAATTAATTTTTATGAAAATTTTTCAAAATTTTTGCAAAGTTGAAACATGGATTTTAAGGACTTTTCCTATAAAATAAGCTATATTTAAAGAGCAGTAAAGTTTTATAAAGCGATTTTTAATCACATTTCGATTTTTAGTAATATGAGATTTACAATTTAGCTTTGTAGATTTGAAGTTGTTTTCTCAGAAAGCCATATGACCTTTTATATTTATTTATTAAATTGCAAGCTCTGGAATCTTCGCTACTCTGATTTTAAATAATGCCACATAAAATATTAACTAAGTAGTTTTGCAGTTTTAAATTTAATTATAACAGTAGATCAATATTAAGGCGTTCACGCAGAGAAGGTTTAAAATAGAGAGGGCCCAGCTACGCTATGTTAATAGTTACTCTGTTGCGGCAACGAGCTCGACGCTACTTATTTAGATATAGTATGGAATTTCCTGTTCCTATTTCAACTTATTCTTATTTCTCATACTTATGCATTCTAATCCATGCATGAGATGGTGCATTTTTCATATGTTGCCCCGATGACCAAAATAAATTACCTACGGCTTTTTCAATTTTCAGAAAACATTTACAAAAAAAGCGATACGTTAAGCTAAAATAATTCAAAAGCTGAATTGTCGTAGCCAAAGAAAAATTGTTCTAGTATGTGCAAATTAAATAAGGCTATAAATCAGAGCCTCCTTGGCTGTCAAGTGCCTTTTATAAAGCTTAATATACACCAATAAAATTAGTTGAACACATTGCCCTAGCTAAACAAAAATGCATTTTGTGAGAGCAGAAAAGCTTTAAAAGCGTCCTAAACTCAGTGCATTTACTTATTGCAAATACGCTATCATGATCTTTTTATGACACAGATAACTTTCAGCTGACTTTAATAATTGATGGGATTGCGCATATTAATGTCAATCAATACCTTAGAATAATCATAGGGTATTTCAAAAGTGACTCCTAGATGTTAGTAGTGAATGATTCGTACGCGGTAACTTTTTTGGTAAGACTTCTTCGACATTTGTTTTACGGTAACTTTTAAGAGCATCATATCGTAAAATTCGTAATTTTTCTGCTAGAAACAATCGTCCGAATGAGTCGACAATTCAAAGGTTGGTACAAGAATTTCAAGAAACTGGTTATGTCAAGGATAGTAAAAAGCAGACCAAAAACTTGACGGTCTATTGAGAATATTGCTGCTGTAGCGGAAAGTATTGCTGAACAACCTTCAACATCGATTTACCTAAATTTACCCAAATTAGCTCTTGATGGACATTTAAATGATGCCACTTTTCATGTAGTTATAATTATTAAGAGCCGTATTTTGAATAAAAATAGTGAAACCTGAAAGAATCTAAATATACACTTGTTCTATTTTAAAACAACATCTAGTCGCGTCTTTTTAAATACCCTTTTCAACTACTAAATCTATTGTTGATTAATTCCTCAAATTAGCACAAGCAGAGAAACCAACCACCACAAGCAAAAGCAGTCACGATTTTAAAAATAATAGAAGAGTTTGAATTTGTTGTTAAAAAATTTAATGGGATGGGGCACAGGCAACGTAAGTGTCTATGGTTGGAGTTAATTGGAAAATAATTGCTTTTATAAATCGGGAAAATGTGTTTTTAATTACCAGCGGTTACCATTCAATCCAACTGGTCGCGTCTCTTGCCTCAAAATGTACCCAGTGTATTAAGTTCTTCAAAGCATACGCAAATCATTGGTTATCCATCGCAGTGACAAGAATTTCAAATCAATGGCTGAAATTATAAACTCTGTTTGGGGTTGCAACGATAGCTGAATATCGGCACAATTAAATCTTTTAGTTGAACTTAAAACCAGAGTTACAAAATTAAACAGGTTTTGGAAAGTTATGAAGTGGACCTATTAAGGATTTTTAATAAATTTAGTATTTTTATTTCGCAACTAAAAATTTTTTGATTTTAATCAGTGCTTTACATAATTTTTTTGGGTTCAGTCAATTGACTCCTTGCCAATTACATTAATTGAAAACCTCTCAGTCCACATTGTAGCGTATTCTTTATAGAAATGTAGACATTTATCCTGCAACATCAAACTAACTGAAGGTGTGCCGCTTGTGATTTAGATGTTTTGGAATGTCTTTGAATTGGATTGAAAAAGTTATGTCACGAAATATTAATTTAATAGTTAAATAATTTGATTGTAAATGATCTCATTGTCCTTAGTATAATGAAAATACATTTAATTTGTCAAAATCAACAACTATTTGATTTACTAGTACAAGCATTTGGGATTTCTGGGTCGGTTATTTTAAAATACATATGAGTTTTAAAAGAAAATTTGTAGTCAATTTTTGGCCACATGATAATGCTTTTACCACATTGATACAAGACTATCTTGAATGATAATTGAACTTCTACGTACTTGTACTTATTTACATTGTTCAAATTAAAACTCTGTACAAAACAAATCTGCAGCAACTAAATTTCTTTAGCGCTTCGTTGATTTAATACGCGTACCTCAACCCTATGTGCCTCCAATTCCAATCCCCATTTCATTGAATTTTGCGTCCATTTGTTCAAGTCGTTTGATTTTCAATAGAAATACAAATACACAAGAATACAAATACATACATACATGTATACTCGTACATGTGACAAATGCTCAATACAGTTTATGGCTGCAGCCAGAGTGGTAGTTCAGAAGCAATGTGGCATTGCTGTTTTTATTATTGCTATTGTGGCAGTGCGACAGCCGGTCAACTCATCCGATTGCTATGCGGCGAATGCCCATACAAATAATCTCTCGTCTTATGGCTGCTGCTGTTAAAGGGGTTGTGGTGGTGAGAATGATGGCGAAGTCGTTACGTATAGAGTGTCCACCACCATATAGAAGCAGCAGCAACAGCATCAGCATTAGCTGAGTGTATTTTGGGCGCATGTGAAGTAAAATATCCACATTGCTGCACCCTGCAAGGAATTTCTTTAGTACCGAACTGGTTCGCTTCTCGCAACCTAAAATATGCTGTTGAAACCTTTTTAAGCCTTAAGATTTGGTTTTAAATTATATACAAAGTGCGTTTAAAAACTATTACACAAGAATTGGTCGACAAGATTTAACCATTTATTAGTCCCTTATTTGATTTTAATTTTTATTTACGGAAATATAGTTCGTTCTCCCACAAGAAATTAAAAACATCAAACTTTTTAATCAGAATTCTTAGCAAAGTTCCAGGTACTCACCTTTTAGGCCATTGCATTTTGATATAATGAAGTGCAAGTCTCAAGGGGCTCAGAAATCGCGTTGATTTTTGACAATTTTTTTCTGGCGGTCAAAACATGCATTCCCCTTTTCGCGCAAATAAGTGCTGTGCATGTCCACTTTGATATTATTCATTTTATTTTCGGCAGAGTGTTACCAGATTGTATTATTTCAGAAATTTTTATTATTAGTTTTATACGTAATAACGAAATATTTTTCTATTGCAAAGTTTGCAATTGTAGTAAAATATGCTCTTAGAAATATAGATAAAAATTTAAAATTTTTATAAAACGTGTACACATTTCATCAGCTTATTGCATAGTTTGACCCCCCTGGTTATAAGCAACGATCCTGCTATATCCTACTGATGTATCTTCAGTATGCGAAAGAGATAAACAAAATTTGCTGGCTTTTTTTTACCCGATTGAAATTGTGCGCAAGGGTTTAATAATTTGATTCGAAGTTGTTGTACTTAAATTTTCTATGTACTGTTAGGAAATTTAATAACTTAAATTTTATTACAAAATCAAATGTGTCGTAGTAACTTAAGCTATCACGTGTTCCAGGCGTTGTGGCTTTCAGCGCTTTATTCAGGTATAAGACTCTTCGACTTAGAATCGCACTAGTTCTGAACCAGAAATTCGTTTCACTAGTTCAGATTTTTCCTGCAGGACGTGGGCACACGTACGCAAATATGCACACACACATTCTCGTGTAATTGTCGCGTTCATGTGACTGTCGGTTGTGTGTTTTTATTTGGGTGCGTCGCTGGCAATGCCTGTGCGCATGTGGTATGATTGAAAGCAAAAGCAAAATGGCAATATGGCTTTTTGGAGCGAAAATAAATCATAGCAGAGACGACACCATGTTAAATTGGAACTTTTCCCATATTCTCACCCCGCCGCGACAACTTTCATGTTGCATATTCACATTACTGTAATGCCATGTGTACTTACTACATATGCACATGTGTATGTATGTATATGTGATAATGTATGGATGGGTTTATTTTTGCATAAACAGACCTACATAGTCGTATTTTACTAAATTTAAATTCACTTGCGACGCATTAATATGCATTCAGTGGCAATTTCTGGTGCACTTTAAAGGCAAATTACTCAAAATGGAGTTTTGCGCATAGCCAGACATAGAAAACGTAATGAAAATGCCACTGAAGTGGAAAAATTAGTTTTTTTTTTGCAACATTGTTACACATTAATTAATTTTTAATTTCGTCATAGCAGTTGCTGCCGCTTGATTCGCTTTCATGTGTCTTTGGGTTGTTGACTGTTTACCAACGGACACTATCTTGTGGCCCAACGAAATCTATTTGATTAAAATAATTAGAGGGAACCCACGAGCATACTCATATATACATACAACAAAATCAAATGTTTATGTTCGCCTTTCATTTAATTCCATTTCCTGTAAATAAAAGATATGTACAGTAAATCTCTTTTGGGAACATCATTAAGACACACGCCACAAATAGGAGGAGAAGCTCAGTCTAATACCCAAAAAGAAGGTAATATATGTATATAATATTTACACAGTAAATACATTATAACAACTACTGATGCAAGTAACTGTTCTCTATTCGATTGTCGTCTTGAGTTATCAGATAAAAATTCGAAACATCCCTCTTTGGCGATGTGCTGCATTGAATATTTTTTCCTGAAACAAAATTCGATCTAAGATATCACATGGAGTCTGAATATCTTTTAGCTTCTCCAAAATGGGCTCACGACATAGAATAAAAACAATATTGAATTTTGGGAGGCACAGGAGAGCTGGTGACTCCTATTTATTTTTAAAGAAAAGTGCAATTAAAACGTGTCGTATATTGATCAATATTTACAGTAATCAGAGTTGGATGTTGACAGATCAACCGTCGGTAAACGTTTGCACGCGTTGGGAATGGTCCAGACAGCAGGTAACTCGGTGCCACATCCCTCTCGATATCGAAAGACGTTTGGTGACGTGTCAGATGCTTCTTGAACAGCACGAAGGAAAAGGTTTTCTGCATCGAATCACTACTGGCAATGGAAAATGGATCTATTATGATAACCCTAAGCGTCGGGAAAGTTGAAGCTTGCCAGGTGAACCAGGTTCATCGACAGCGAAAAAAATATTCATGCTTCAAAGGTTATGTTGTGCTGGTTAATCTGGTGGAATCAGAAGGGTGTCATCGATTATGAACTCCTTAAACAATCTGTATTTTTTTTTAATTAGTAATCATTTTTATTGCGAATAATTAATGCCTGCATTAGAAAATTGAAAAAATAGTACTAGTCATTTTACGGCTAACATTTTCAGTTATGAAATAAAATTTAAAGCAACATTGTTTTAATCAAAAATTTTCATCCCCGGTAACGTCTTCTGAAATACTTTCACAACTACAGTACCCGCTCGTTTACGCGAACTATCATAATTCAAACAGGTCCTGTCCACATGAACGAATTGTTATACATAGGAGATGTAAGTAAGCCACTTATTTAGCATTTAAATTATAAAAATTAAAAATGTTCTTGCTGTTTTAGTAAAACTGTATCCGACCAAAAGCAAATACTCATGGAAATGGGTGAACGATGAAAACATTCAGCTGATCCGGAGCAGAAATTGATCAAATAGTTATGAATGAAGGCAAAACCATGGAACAAAGTGCAGGAACCATGAAATAATTCAAGTTAACAGCTGTCCGCGTACATGTTAAAACAGAAACGAGAGGCAGAAAGCGAAAAGCCACAGTTCGGCAGGACAAATTTATCATACGACAAATCAAAACGGATCCATTTAGCACTTTAGAGGAGATTAAAAAAATAAGCACTTACAAGTGAGAAACCGAAATATAGGTTTAAAGAGGCAAGTTTGCCTACAAGATGTCCAAGAAAGTACCATTACTTTAAAAAAAAAATATCAACCAGAGACTTTCCTGTGCGTTACCACATTTGCATCGCAAACAAGGATTTGATATCCTATGGTCGAATGAAACCAAGCTAAATATCTCCGGATATGATGGAAAATATAATGAGCGACGTCCAAAAAACTAGCGTGCGATCCTAAATTCCCCAAAAAGAAACTCAAACATGCTGGTGGATTTTTTGGTTAAATTTTTTTGAATGAAGGCAAGATGTGCGCCTTGGACTACGTAACTATTTTAAATACAGCAATGCTTCCATTTGCTAGAAAGGAGATGCTTATAAAGTCAGAATTTATGCACGATAATGACCCCAAACATTCGTCAACGGTTGTTAAGGCATCGATGACTCAAAATAGAGTTAAGGTTTTGCAGTGGCCTTCACAGTCACCAGACTTTGACCCTATAGAACATCTATGGGGAATACCAAAAACAAAAAGGGATTAGGGAATATAGAGCGCGAAATGAGTAAGAACTTTGGGAAAGGATTATGAGATAGGTGTTCTCTATAACCCTTGAAAACCTCTCTAAGTTGCTATGTAATTTTTCCATTTTGAATCGTTATAACGTTGATAATTAACGACTCATACATATTTTTTTTGAAAAAATAAAAAATTAAAACGAAATGCTAAAAATTGCCTTGTTTCTATTATGTTTCCATCAGTATATATTGGCGCCCTTATCTGTAGATACCTGGTATCGAGCACTAAAATTAGATCAATACTCTTTCGAAACTCAAATGTTTGTTCGAAATTTTCGAGCCTTGAAACACTTTTAATAGCTAAACCAAAATTTTCTATTTCATATCGAACATATCCTACCGTCCTATATCATCGAAACCACTGCTCTCAGAAAAACACATTGAGAAACAAGAAAACAAGAAAATGGCGTCACAGTATTGGACAGCCGTTCTCAGCCCTCAGCGCCAACCCCATTGAAAATGTGTAGGGAGCTATGAAAGCGCATCTTGCCGCAAGGCCAGTTCATGTTTTAAAGCAACTCGTGCGTCAAGTTCGCAAAATCTAGTCCTGTTTGTCGACGAGCTACGCAGAAAAGCTGGTTCAAAGCATGAATACGATGCTAGGCTTTACTCGACAACGACGAAGACTTATTGAGTAATTACGACTCGAAGTTTTGTAGATACTTTCATGCAAAAAAATTTTAAATCTATATTTTTTATACTTCATGAATAATCGCAGTTCCTTTTTTCTGACACATAACTTAAGACTTATGATGCTACCAGCGGAATTGCATCAAAACTGTCTCCGTTGCAATTTTATGAGTTTCAAAATAATAAAAAAAGTAAGCCCGCCGCCAGGTGAGTAGGAGAACTCCGTGTTCTCTCACCATTTTTCCTGGGTTCTCGTTGTGAATGACTTGGTGGAGGAGCTAGCGAGAAGGGGCTGCAGGGTGATTTCCTACGCGGATGACGAGACACTAATTGTTAGAGGAAAATTTATGGATACTCTGTACGATTTGGTGCAAGGATATCTGAACGTAGTTGTTAGATGGGCAACGGATTGCGGCCAGTCGGTAAATCCGCTCTAGACGGAGCTCATGCAAACATGCAAACGCGCAATTGGCAAGAGATGGGGTCTTTCTCCTAAAGTTGTTTTGTTTTTGCTATATAAAACCAATTTTATTATATGGAGTCATAGTCTGGTGGAACTCACTAGAGAAAACGACATTGGTGAAAAAGGTGGAGGGAGTTCAAAGGGCTGCATTTATTGGAATCAGTGGGGCGCTTCAAACTTCTCCTACTTTAACGCTCAACGCAATGTTAAATGTGGTGCCTGTAGACATCGCAGGCAGAATTGCCGCTGCACGTACCACAATCGGACTGAGGGGTTCGGGTTATAGGCTTAGCCTTACTTATGGGCACTCAGGTATCCTAAGAAACTTTGAGTTCATCCCCCTGTCGACGACTCAATGTACACCCTTGCTTAGTCCAACCGTAACTGGACGAGAGCTACACTTGGAGGCAGGGCCTGGTGAACTTGAAAAGGTTGGCAGAGGAGTATTTTACGAGGAGCTCCCCATCAGAAACCAGGTTACCGGACCACTGCAGTGTGTTCCAAGCAGAGGTAGCCACAATCAAAGAAGCAGCTGATTATCTACTCACATTGCCAAGTGACAATTAGTGCACTCTGGTCAATGTTGGTACATTCGAAACTGATCAGGAAATGCCTGGCTTGATTTTCGATTGCATCCGAATTCTTCGACATAAGACACATCGGGGTTCCTGGTCACAACGACATTGCGAGAAACTATGGGGCGGATGAGTTGGCCAGACAAGGGGTATGTGAGGTTATTTCACCGCAAAGGGAGAGAATTGGGATCCCCTTGAACCCCTGCGGTCTGCGCCTGGAAGGATGGACTTCGTGCCAACTCAGCGAACGCTGGGCAAGTACATAAACTTGTAAGGTCGCGGAATCCTTCCGGCTACGTGTGAATCGGGGGCGCTCGAGCGAGCTTATGAGGTTGACCAAATCTCAGCTTTCGAACTTCGTGGGTTTTCTCACAGGACACTATCCGCGAGGTGTGCATGCTGTGAGACTTGGAATTACCTTGAGTACTTTTTGCGTCGGATGTATGGAGGATGAGGTGGAATCATCTCAGCACCTTCTCCTTAACTGCCCTGCTCTCGTGGGGCTAAGATTTAGGTTCTTTGCTACACCTGCTGATATAGTAGGCCTTGCCATTAAAAATCTAGTGAACTTCATCAGCAGCATAAAGCGGTTGACATAACCGCAGCATCATTAATAATCCACACACATTGAACCCATCCCCCTAACCACCCCACACCATCTCTCTTCGCCCACTCCTTTCGTCCCATCGGTCTTCCTCCACCTTACTTCCTTCACTATGGCATCACAAAGCGCGAATTCGTTTGCTTGGTCCAGGTGTGCCCCCTCCTTGGGCAACCAGTTCAACCTAACCCAAGCCGTGAATGTCGCTTTGACATTGTGAGATCATCATCACATGCAAGGAAATGCTCCTATTTATATAAAAAAATAGTTATGGCTGTATATTTATTTTTATGATAAATATACATACATATACATATAATAGCCCCATATATCACTTGATGGTTTTTATTACAACCTTTTCATTGGCAAAGACAAATATAGATTTTTTTAGTATCCATTGCGCGTACTTTACTGCGAAGGAGGAAAGTTCAACATGTTTTTGTACATAGAAGTTCAACTATACTTTTTTGCAAGAAGAGCGATGCTGAAAAATAAACAAAATAATTTGAATACTCGTAGCTGGGCATATCCGTGATATCCATATTAGTATCATGGAGGGAGTATAAGTATTTAAAATTATTTTTTGAACATTTAGTCCTTTGAAATTTTAAAATTTTTTTCTGATAGTGATCACCTGCCGCCAGGCAATGACAATTCTCTAAGTGCCTTTGTGCAATGAGTCGGCCCTTTGGAGGCGGCTAGGTACTAGGCGCAATTTAATATTGACTACAATAATTTTCCGACATGACCTTCCAAAAATTATTAATATTAGTTTCCTGTAGGCTTTATTTTTATTATAATGAAAATAATTTGATTTGAAATATGTGGATTACGAATTCCGAACGCAATTTTGTATACATAAAAACAAATTCGCTCTCAACACGAATGACTTGCACCCACTCCTTACCTCGCCATAGCACCGCGTGGTATTTCGTTGACAGGCGGAAAAACTAATTTTTGTAATTAAAAAATCATATAAATGGCCTGCAACATTAAAATCTCTGTTTTCACTTCGTTTTGCATTAGCACGATTTTTACCAAACATGTGCCATCAAATACACACACGCGTGAAAATATTGCTTCGAACACATGCACACGAAAGGATGTCACCGCAGTGCTCCCTTGTTCTATTTATCCACACAGCACAGCACACACCTTTTTTTTAATTCGAAAAAGGGTTAAAATTACCATGTTGCATGGTTGAGCACCGTTGTGAGTTTATTGCACCACCTAATACCTACCTACACTTTGCAACTCATATTTGTACACACAGGCGCGTGGTGCGACAATGCGAAATACAGCGTCTGAAGGACGACCAGGAACAAGTGGCATCATTTCCTTTGCATTGCTGTGTTTTCATGTTGCTGTTGTTGCTCTTTTATAATAAATGAGCTTTGAGGGTTAAAGGCGTATTCTTGTCTAGTAAATTAGTAGAATACACGCAGACCAGTTTGAGGGCCAGAAGGCGCATTGCCGAGCCCACAAATTGGCAGCCATATGAGTGTTGGTGGTTAGCTATGCAGCCAAACAGAATCAGTTGCTGGAAATGAAATGCAGAGGGAAAGTAAATTATGGAAAGGATATTATGTGGTGTTGGGCTAATGGAGTTTCTGAGCTTACGAAACTGATTGAGTTCCCCATGTGGCATTTTTGTGCGCCTTACCTGACCTGGCAAGGAAGTCTGGATGTGCTTCCAAAATTTTGTTAAAGCTTTATGTATACATACACATACGATAATTTGCAGCATGTTACATTACGGTTGTGCGCTTTAGATGCCAAGGTCATTGCAAATTCAAACCAACATTCCCGCATTTTATTTGCTTTGATTTGCGTCTACGTAAAGAGTGTACGCTCAGCATTTTCTTCCAAACAAAGTGCGTACGACAATTTTTTATGTGGAAGAAAATGCAAGCCGCCAGCAAAAAAAATGCCAAAAATCTATAAAATATTGTAGCCACTTGCAACTTGTACTTATTATGCATAGAAATTATTGTAAAAATTCTAATTAAGAAGTTTGAAATTTTTGTGAAAATTTGCAAAATTTTCATAATTTTTACATAGAATTTGAAAAAGCGGCTAAAAAAAAAAGGAGTAAAATAGCCAAAACTGCTTTATTAATCATGAGTGATTATGTGTATGTATATCACTATCAGACACAAATACATAATCTTCAAACTTCCACTTATTCTCCTCCTTCTTTACAAGCTCAGTACTCGTACCTATCGAGGGCAGGCGCCATATCTAGCTCAAGTTTCAAATTTTTCACAAGCGTTTCAATACTTTTTGTTGTATAATGTATTATTATTTAGTATAGGGTTTTTCAGTAAGAGCGCTTCAACTTTTGAACTTTTTTGAATAAAACACAAACGGTTTGACTTTTTTAACTAATTTTTTTTTTATTATCGAGTTTGAACATATACATTTAAGTATGAAATTCGATTTCTTTTGCATGACACTGCGTGCACGTTTTACGAAGTCCAATCGTTGAATCCAATTTTTTACCACTCTTTTGCATAAATCGGCCGAAATTCCAGCAATTTCGCGTTCAATATTGGCTCTGAGCTCACAAATCGTCGCCGGCTTGTTACTGTAGACCAATGACTTCACATAACCCCAAAACGGGACGGCTTGTTAAATGGACCGTAAAATGGCCGTAATGCTCTTAAAGTAGCAGCAACAGAACGATTATTTTCATAAAAAATTTGCACAATTTGCAATCGTTGCTCAAGTATCTAGCGTTCCATGATGAAATGTATACTAATGAAGTTTACAAATGACAAGCGAAAAATAAAAAATATAGCGTCGTTCGCCCTCCCTATCGGAAAAAAGTTGAAGCGCACCTATTGAACAACCCTATACATACACATACCATTCATACACACGTTCCTTATTAGGGGCATATATTATATATCCAAGCTTTTATCATCCTTTGTGGCGTATATATGACATTCTTAAAAATGGAGGCCAAACAATTTTATGTTGCCACCGAGCGACAGTTGGTTTTTATAAGAAAATTTTTAATAGCAAAAGTACACTCGAAGATATTTCATTGCCTGTAGACAGACGACTTCTGATGTTTCATGCCTACAGTGTTCATCCAACCGAGAAATAGCCGCAAGAGGCCTTAGAGACCACTCGAAGCTCTCCAAAAATTGCTCGGGATGTAAGGTAAAGCCAAACTCAGTTGCAAGACGGAATAAGCTCGAGTGGTGGTGTTCAAAGCAACGAACTGGCTGATGATTTGGCAAACTGCAACTCCTTGGAGTTTCCAATCAAACTGGAGCCAATATTAGTATGACGGCAACAGTCGCGTACATCAAGGCTATCAGTAATAAATCTCATGAGGCCAGTGGTGCAGTACTGACATCTACAAAACAAGAGACTTTGTGGCGTGCTTTATCACAAAGAAGAGAAGCGAGCTACGACTGAGTGCACTGGATGCATCTTATATGGAGGGTGAAGATAGTAGGTACTGAGCATTGCTCTGCCGCTTTCCGGTTTTCGCCAGTCTTAGATGGTACATTTTCAGGGTGTAAAGAATTCAGAGGTGTGGCTAATATCAGACCGTCAAACGGCTCTAAGCGATTTTGAAGAAATCAGCTGATTGACTGACAATGGTTATGACAGCTGTACATATATCTTAGGAATAAAATTTTACTCTTTACACTCCCAGTATATTAAATATCGAGAGCAGTGATTTTTTGAGACTAGTAATTGAGAGTAATTCTTTTTCGTACTGTGCTCGCACGTTTTCTTGCCTATTCTTAGTCAGTAAACGGGTAAGAGAATATGTGAATGATGAATTATTTGAATTACATATGTATGTGTCTATCCAAGGGATTTTTTTTGGGGTTTGGTATTGCTTATATGTACCTCAGCTTAGCACAAAGTTAGTATTTTTCTTTGCTATGCTTTTACTGTTTTCAGCCTTTTATTTCCTTATTGCTTAACTATTTTTTATTATCAAATAATTTAAAGAGACTATGCAAAATCGATTCATTGGACATTGGACCGTTTAGCCCATAAAAGGCAAGAGCAAAGCTGCTGTCAACTAAATTTATTGAATGTAAACAATACTTAAATATGTATATACATGCAATCAAAATGGCATATGAATACGAGTACTCTGCATATGTCATGGTCTGTATTTGCTTGGCTGTTTGCGTGAGGATGTGCACTCAGCACTAGGTGGCTTAAGCACAAACATAAGTACATATACGTGCATATATACGAGTGCCCCCCTTCCTTACAAATCTTCGGTGCACTTGCTTACTTGTATGTTGCACTTTCTTGTCTTACACAGATGTAAATTTAGGTTATTGAACTTTTGCGCTAAGTGAATGTATGAACGCATATTTCCTGTTTATTTTCACAAGTGTTGTTGTTATTGAAAATTATGTTGTCGTTGTTTTTGTTTACTGTAGTTTCATATATCAGTTAGATCGTAACTCCAGCAATGCAGGCGATATGCACTCATAAAGTATTTTTTTTTTAAATAGAATTAATCATTACTTAAACATTTGTGAATTTTTCGGCTAATTCGTCCATGTAGTTGGAAATATTGTACTTCTTGTAGATAAACTGAAAGCAGATACTTGACTTTATAATCAACTTGTATCTTGAATAAACCTAACCGACATAACAATGGCCTGTATGAGGAAAAAGCTGGGCAGGTGCAAAAGGAGGAGAGAAGGCTTTAGAATGTTCAAGTATTTAGCATTTGGTTGCTACAACATTTGAGCATTATCTAATGCTTGGTAGTATGCTCAATCATTGTTTAGTATTGATAACAGGTTTAAATTATTATTTTATTGTAATTACGAATTTGGAACGAGTTAAGTGTAAAGAACTGTAAAAAAGAAAATTTTAAATGGAAGGAGTAAAATCTACTTACAAAGTTGATGGAATTTCCAATGTTATTAAATAGTTTGAAGGCTAAAGGCCTAATACTAACTTCATAGCGGTGCTATTTCGCTAGCAATATGCATTTGGCTTGCCGTGAACTTACTACTTTGCTTAAGCAACAATGAAATACAAAGCATTCGCTAAACAAAATCCGTAGACGGATAGACAATCGTACGAAGAACAATCACATGATACGCCAATCAAATTTATCTGATAATATCATACCAACGAAAGCAGATAGTAATGTCTTATCAATTCACAGAGGCCTTTAAGTTCTCCTGCGCTTTGGATTATATTTTCGATTCACACTACGGTGGTGCCCTGGTTCGAAACCTCGGGCTTGAAACACCGAATGAGGAAAAAATAAAAAAGCATATCATTGAACTTTTTGTCAGCAAACAAGTTTATTTTTTCTGGAATCTGATACTTTTTACTTTTCTTGCTGCTGGCTAACAAAAAATTTGAAACAAACTCAGCTGATATGTCTTTTTCTACCCGTTTTTGCAAATGATGGCAAATTTTCCGTTCATTAACTTTTTGTGCTTCTTGTCTTTGGGAGATAATTTTCGCTTACTCTCTTGATTTGGAGTGATGGCTGTTGATGGCTAATTCTGTTATCGAACAAAACTATTGTCTGGTATCCTGCAACATTGCCTAGTAGATAATAAAAAGCATACTCTAGGAACACCATCCTCTAGAATATATTCCGGTTTTTATTTATAACCAATATCTGAAAAAATTAGCATTGTGTTACACCGAAAAATTTTCCAAATCTAACTTTATATTTAACCTCTGGTACCTTGTGTCGTGATAATTATGTACTTTTTTCCGATAAAGTTAATAAGGTCACATAAAGACAATATTTCTACTCTTTTATGAGAGATTAATTCCGCACTTTTTCATGGATATCTTAAAAATTTTTTTAAAAAATACATTTGTATTTACGTGTTAGAAGCGCTTCCCCAAAAATTCGATTTTCCTAGACTATACGTTTATACTTAGTTACCCATAAGCCTATTCGGCAGATTAGCAAATGTGAAAGAAGGTATTTGAGATTACATATTACATTTTTTAGTTTTCATTTATTGGAGTATTTACTAGATCACAAATCTGCTTAATTGTTAATTAGAGGGAGTTTGTGATATTGAAATTTATTTTTTATATTTTTACAGCTTGCGTTCGAAATCCTGGGTGAATTAAGTGACGAACAAGGAGAGTGGAAGCATATTTAAATCTTGATGGTCCAGGATGGATCAGACTGTATTTTTTTCGAGATATTTTCATTAAACTTATATAAATTGATTAGAATCTGTTCAGAGGGTTTTTGCACGTTTTGCTTTTCGCTCACTGAAATTTACCGACCGTTGTACAGGGCCCGCTGTCTATTAATCAACTTTATGTCATTAGCTGTTAGATGCACACTTTTGTCAGTGTATTTTCTTTTTGCCATCATCTCAAGTTCTATTGAATATTAGTGTCTTATTTTGGAAATTGGGTTTACTGTTACTCCACATATTCTTCGCTGCAATACATTGTTTTATGAGGGTATGTATAAAAAGCAAACTAAGTGGAAGTTCCGATAAAAGAAATTTAAGAAAATAAAAACATGTTTATGGAATATGAATACGAGAATCTATACCTGTCCATCTTTTATTTATTTATTTATTATTAAAGTCAAAACATACAACCATAGGTTATTTTTACATCGAAAATCGATTCAACACAAAAATTTCGAATTTTTATTTCGATTTTCGAATACACAGTTTTTTATTACTCGCACTCACCTAACTCCAAATTTGTTCCAAAAGGGCAACTTTTCCATAAAAAATAAATAAACAAAAATAAAGAATTTTTCCAGAAGAAATATTTCGACAGAAAATCATAGCAAAAGAGTTAAAAAAGATGTATAAAAGATTCAGAAGATTTGCAACTCTGAGTAAGCAACTTGATTAGAAGTCATAAAACGGACCACACCTGAGCAAAGAACAATTGAAGGAATTAGAAAAAAGTAATTACTAGAAACAAAAATTCAACAATTCCAAAAGCCAGTTTCACTAACAAACGAAATTAGCAATTCAAGCAACAAAAAGCTTTGGTCGTTGCGCATGACATGAACAACAAATGAAAGAGTTACGACTACTACAGACTATAAATACTAAATAATAATTTCCTTTTAATTTTATGGCTTTGCCGACACTTCTGCTAAAACATGAGACAAACACAGAACAAAAAATTCTCTAGCCACAAGAAGAATTCACATAAGCGAACATCCACACATTCGTACGTTTTTGTTTATATAAAAAACAATTAAACATAAAATGAACAAGAAAAAACATACATATATATGTATGTATGCATGTACATATGTAGTAGCAGCAACAGTGGCTTTATTGGACGCTCTCGGGTGAGAGACAACAGCAGTGGTGGCGTAGTCGCAAGATGTGTACAAAATTCTGAAATGATTCTACTCTTCAGACTGAAAAAAGTTCTAACAACAATAAAAGTTAGTGGTCAGCAATGGCAGTAAAGGTGCGGAGCAGCAGCCAAACAAGCTCTGCATTTTGATGAACTGCCTTTAGGTACAACCTCGACTGTCATTGTGAATCGGTCTGTCAACTGCCAACCCCACCAACCGTACCTACTAAATATGACCTGTGATTTTTCACTTTTTTATTTATACAATTGTGCATATTTTGGTGACACGAGTGTTATTTCTTTCTGGTACGATTTTTCACATTCTGTGGATGGTGTCCGCTGTTCACTTAGCGATCGTGGAGACGCACGCAAAGGTATCAAGAGAGTCATCGCTTGTACTTGTAATTCATTTTATGACAGTATCGCGACGAAATTAAAAAAGAGAACAACAACAATAGCAATAAAATATTCAAAAGATGTTGTGAATTATATTTACGTGTATGTATGCGTATACGGGTACGTACATATATACGCATGTATGCATACTGGGCAGACGTGCAATTCTCAGCTGGAAATAACCAAAAAAATCACTAAAACTTCACAACAGCAACTCGACCGTCTTTCGGTGTGACTTGAAATTTTAATTAAAAGCCGAGATTTTCGTGTGTGAATTTTTGGTTAACACTTTTTTGCGCAAATGTTTTTAATTTCATACAATAGGAATTATTGTTGCAATAGTTGTTGGTTTCTGTGCAAATTAAAAAATGCGATATGTCAGTGGTTAAAAGGTCAGTATTTGTGCGATGCAAAATTGAAATCAAGAGCTCACTACAGTCATCGCATTTCTAGTCACTAGTAATTTGTTGTTGACAAATGACGTGACTCTCCTCTAAACCAACTGGTCAACAGCCTCTTCTAATTCCCGCCAATGCCCCCGCCGTCAATAAACTTAGCAACGCCAACGCTATCGCCAAAGCGTTTTTTCGGTTGCTGATACTACGAGTAGATACGCGCTGATGCCGAGATATGGCTCTCAAACTGTGTCGAAGCATTGGATGGACAGCAATCTCTTTGGTCGGTTGGTCATGTCCGCCTGGTTGGGGGGTCAGATGGTGAGGCTTGAGTGACGAGCTTTTAAATTTTGTCATGTTCCGCATTGAGCCGCGCAACGTAGTATTCAACAGCCAGCCCAACTGATAAAAATCAGAATCGCTGGCATTCACTTTGTTCAATTTTTGTTAATTTAATGGATGTCGATCGGCGGCGTAGATGAAAAAGCTTGAAACAGCGTGGCATTGGTAGCAGAAAAAACAATTAGAAAAAAATTCAATTGTGTTAAAAACCAGAAGGGAAGAAAAATTACTTTCTCACTTGTTTTCTAAGCTAATACAGAAATATCACTTGTATTTCGCAAATGCTTAAATAAAAATATTAAAAACTATTTTTTAATTAACTATATTGAATCTATCTCGGCGTCTCTAAAAAGTGGCATATCATTTTTTTTATTAAAGCTCATGTTTTAGCTATCTTCGTTGGCGATATTTGACTTCTGAACACAACTAATAATATAGTTGCTGATCTTATGGGGTACAGTAAAAGTTGTTTCTTTTTGTGCTAACCGACGCTAGTTGGACGCACCTAGTGGAGCCAAGTCCTTCTCCAGGCCCTCCCCTTCCTCTGCTACCACCAGCTGAGCGTTTTTATCCATTCGGATAAATTGACCTAGTCAGCGGAGTCGCTGCCTAATGTCCATGTCACCGTAAAGTTCATACAACCCATTTTTCCAACATCTGTGACAGACGCAAAGGCGCAAAAAATCCTGCGTCATTCAAAGGATGGGTATGATGAGAAACTTGTTAAGTCTGGTTTTTATTCGTCGAAACTACAATTCAATTACTCGTTTACTACGAGGTTCATTTAAAAAGTCCGTGAAATTTTAAAAGCCACTTAATTGTTTATGGTAAACCTTTTTATTTTTCGACATAATCTCGTTTTAAGCTGATACACTTCGTCGAACGCTGTTCTAGTTTGTTAATGCCTTCCTAATAACAGGAAAAATCTGAAAAATAGCCCTTCGTTTGTGCAACCGCCTCTTCGTTTGAATAAAATCGTTTTCTCGCGCCAGATATTTCTGCAAATTAGGTAAAAAAGTGCTCCTAGGGATTTGAGGGCGGCAAGTATGGAGAATAGAGAGGACGTGAAACAAGTTGGAACCCTATTTCCATTAATTTTGCGACCACAACTGCTTAGGTATGAGCTGGTGCGCTGTCGTGTCCAAAAAACGAAATCGCCAAACAATTTTACTAAAACGTGTGCGGGTATAAAGTAAGAGCCGCATCGAATTTAGTACTTATTATTTTTAATGTTTAAAAAATACGACGCCAAGCTAATTAATGAAACACACGTTTTAGTGAAAACATAACCGCTTGCAATATCTATCTCACCACATAGTGGTATATTTTGACTTAATCGACCGAAGAACTGATTGACAAACAAAAGTAACGAGCCTGTGCAACGCACAGTTTTCGGAAGCAAACCGCTGTCATAACCCCGGTTACGTCAGCAAGTTAGCTCATTCCTTCAAAATCGCTGATAGTTGATTAACGGTATTATGCTGGCCACGCCTTTGCATTCTGTACAAGGTTTTGTGTGGTATAACCATCCTTGCAAGAGGCGAATCATGCTCGATAACGTTCTTCTTGCTTTAACATGGAAATACGAATACGGTTGTTCTTGATTATTAACAACATATGTATGTTAATTCCATCGTCGACAATAAAGCGAAAATATCGCAAAGCTTCTTACTTGACCTAATGAATTTTGCCAATGGCAAACCTTGGAGTGAGTTTCTGCCATGAAAAATATCCTTATATAAAACCGTTCGGAGTCGGCTTAAAAGGTGCTCCAGTTGTGGGAAACATGAACACGCACACCATAAATAGGTGTAAGCCCCAAATTTTGCTTTTAAATATATTTCAAAAAGTTGTAGTTTTAATTTATTTCTAATACAAAAATTTCAAGATGTTAATTTACTCACATCAGAAAGTGTTCGTTAAACAAATTGGATATACCTATTGAGCACTATTCTCCTTACAAATATAGTTCCTTAAATACTTTCCATTTGTTGTAAATACTGCTGCCGTTTAACATCACGCAGTAAATCATATAACTTTTATGTTAAATCAACAGAGTTCTGGATACTAACATGTAAGTGCTTTTGACGCTAAAATTTTCAAGGATATCCCTTGGTAGCATCGTTAAGGATAACTGTTACCAACATCCTCCAGGATAACTGTTAATAACATCCTCCAGGATAACTCTTCATAACATCGTTTGTTAAGTCAAAGCTTTTCACTCCGTCATCCTCTCATAATCATAAGTTTGCCAGTCTCGGTGTCCTGCAGAGCGCACTCTGAAGTTCTGCTTCTGCACTACAGACATATCCTTAAAGCCACGAGCACATTTGATTGTGGTTCGTGTCCAAACTAAAATCGCTCCACAGTCGTCTGAATTGTAGATACTTACTGCAGATGGCGCCTTCGCAGTAGCAACACTTCATAACGTTGCACACAACAATTTGAAGAGCTTTCATTCCTATTGCATATTTGTGCTTATTGGCTGTCTAGGGTGCATACAAATGAATTTTAATTAAATACATGCATATAAACATATGTAAATATTTTGTGCTGAATTTATCAATCGAAGACCACCTACCTGCCTCGATTGCATTCGTTAAAAGTTTTTGCACGGCTGCAGCACGCATTGACGCTTCCAAATGCTGCTTATGGTTGGGCAATTAAGCCGACAAACGAGCCACTCACCGACAAAGCAATCAACGGCAAACCTGCAAAAAATATTTATGAGCTGCTAATCGCCTATTGACAATGAAAATCACTGAAACGCTCAAAAACAAATCAATAGATTCACTACGAGCATTTATTTATATTATTGCCTGTAATCTAATAACTTATAAAGGTACGGAAATTATTCTCAACGTACATATTCGTAAATTTCTTAATTGCGTCTGAGTAAATAAAATAAGAAACTTAAATAGCCAAACCAAAACGTAATATTTATTTATGTAAAATATACGCTTAAAATGATTGCCAATATTGTCAATTAATTAATTTCATTTTTTATATTCTTTGATAACCGCTATTCTACGATAATCGATTGTTCTCGTATTCACACTTTGCAATTAACATTTTTAACCAGCAACACAACGCGACCGAGTAAGGTGTCATACTTAAATGTACACAGTACATGTTGTCGAACCAACTGCATACATGTGTCACTCGTTTCGAGAACGGCATCCTTTCATTTACTCGTAGAAACGCGTTTGCAAACAGAAAAAGAGTGTGGTAAAAAGCGGTTAACTTAACTGGGCAAAGCACCGATCGCTGCTGTACTACGACATGAGTAAGATTCTCTGAACAGGGACTCTACGCCGAGAAAAACCAACAGTGAACAAATTTATCCCTTCGTTTTAAATATAAATTCAGTAGTCAGTATTGTAGGTGTGAACCGACAATGCAGGACCACTTAATAAAAAATATATATTTATTTATAATATTAAAATAACAAAAATAAAAATATTTTTTCAACTAATCTCAAACAGAAAACATGAATCACATTTTCTCCATTATTAACCTTTTTTTAAATGAATGTATTGTATAAAAAATCACAATAAAAGATTATACGCTTAGCAAAATAATAGCACCTCAACATTTGGACCAGTTTTGAAAATTTTTCTTTTGTTTGTTTAATGTTCATCAATTTTTTTATAAAAGTGTAGCTCATTATATAACACGAACCATATAAATTTATGTTTCAAACTTTGTACAAAAAATTAGATAAATTATCAAAATTTCAAGGTTTTTAATAACAAAATCTTCGATATAGAGTTTTGTAGGCTATTAAAAAGTTGTGTATGGGAGAAGTATACAATACCGTCAGCAAAAAAAAAATTATAAAAAATTAACGAGATTCGAGCAGCAAAAAAATCGAATAAAACGCGGGATGAAAGCACGGTACTCGAAAAAAAGAGTAAACTTTCAGATTTTTCTGTTTTGCAAAATTACATAGAACAGACGTGGATCCTGCTAAAACCAGAACGGATGGTCACCGCAAAGGCTTTTTAATTTACTCTTTGAATATATTAAATATATGTGTATATTTTTTTGTTATGAAGAAAGTTAGCATAAGGTAGACTCAGAGAGATTTAAAAAACTTTTACGCAAAAAGATTCTTACTTTCGAAAATATCGGGGTTTCGAAAACTAACTACATACTTTTTGCTACATTCTACTACTATTATATTATATTCTCTTGCCTTTGATTATGTTTTCTTAAGTCCTCTTCACACAGTTTAAGTGGGGATGTATTACGAATCTCTTCTATGATCTAAAAGCAGCGTCCCTTTAGAACTTTTTAGTTTCTTAAGTAAACGTGACTTCTGACGGGGCATTTTAGGTTGCGGCTGTAGTTGAACACTCTAGGACACACTCAAGCCCGTAACCCATTGTGACGCCGCATGGACCAAACGGGCCTAAACAAGGCAAATACGGCAGTTTTTGAGCCCCATTAGTCGAGTTTTTAGACAGAAGTAACTTGCAATGGACGTGTTTCAAGGCGACGAAACAAATTTGGCTTTGTTTGCGAATAGCCACTCGCAAATGTAGCATAAAATTTATTTACATATACTTTGTAAAAATGTAAGCGAAGTTTAAATTTGATCGTTTAAAAATGTGCTTTTATGCTTAACTTTCTCACCTTAAAGCCTTAAATAAGCAGAGAAACGGAATTTACAGAACTCGGTATTTTACACATTGATTAAAGATCTTTTATAAAGTAAGAAACAAAAACTCACATTTCTAATTATTTGATGTATTTCTTAATTAAAAAGAGTTTTTCTATCAAAATTTTAAACTTAGACTTCGCGCGCCAATCCCCCGAGGTGCATGTTTTTTCAGTGTATTATTTTTTATTTTTGCTAGCTGGTGTAGATTAGTTCATTGGAAGAGTTTCGAGTGCGAACAACCAAGCTCGGCCGCAATCTGTTTAACGAGGGAGTCGATTGTAAAATCATA
This sequence comes from Anastrepha obliqua, assembly GCF_027943255.1. Lineage (NCBI taxonomy): Eukaryota > Metazoa > Arthropoda > Insecta > Diptera > Tephritidae > Anastrepha > Anastrepha obliqua. Next base: position 79,292,707 of record NC_072892.1, read on the forward strand.
CAAGCCGCCAACAAAGAAGGCGATCACACACTGAACACACCATTTCGATTTTGCTTATGTACTTGTTGTTATATTTAGTTACGCTACCTTTTGCTCGATACTAACCAAAAACCGATGACATTCGATTGGAAGAAAAAAGTCTTTAAAGCGAAGAGCAGCACTGCACCTCGACTGAAATAACTGCAACTGTTGCTGTCGTTAACAGTGCAAATGAATGAAATCGAAAGGTGAGACTTATTTGTGCCCATTCTCCAAGATACCCAAAGTTGTGTTGCTTTATGTTGCTTATTTTTTCGAACTGAAATTCTATTGTGCTGGAACTGTTTTATTTCCTGTAGTCGGCTGCCTGCTTGGGGGATATGACAGAGTTAGACACTTAGACAGCCGTTGGTTGAAGTTACTATTGGAAGGCTTTTTTGCCAAGCAGACAGTAATTGAATCCTACTGTCTCCCGCCGCCTCTCAACATCGACCACAAGCGAGCCAACAAAGATGGGAAAATGTCAAATAAAGCGGCGGAAAAGGTGTAAATTGCATAGTGATAAAAAGAAGTATCGAGAGTTTGTTTAGAGGATGCGCATACTAGGAACAAGTTTTAATGCATTGTGTAAATACATACATAGGTATATGTACATTTGTACCTATTTATATGTACAGTATTGTGTATAGCATAACAGCGAAATATTATCTACTTTTTATGTATTGAGATTGTTTGTTCAGGAGTGGTTTTGAGGAATCATTCATGGAATTAGAAACAAACACATACATACATACATATGCCAGGAAATGTGCCGAACAACTTTTGATAGTTTGATATATAATTATTAATTTTGAATATGAAATAGATCATTGATTTAATAAGTTTAGAGCAGTCAGGTTTCATTAGCTTTTTTGTCCCCGTATTGATAGCTTGAAAAGATTTGTATGAGTAATGAGTCTCCTATCCGCAGAATCGAGTTTTGTAAAAGTCATAAATGATTATGTATCGGTCTTTTCGATCAGTTCCGCTTTGTTGGAACCAAATGTCGTCGATGTTTAGCTGATTCATTTTTGGAAACGATTAAAAGGAACGAACTAAATACTTTCTCCTTAGGATTCCCGCACTCGTAGATACATATACATACATATATTTGATATGATTCATAATACTTGTAAGGAAGTAATAACAAAATAAATTATTCCCGAAAATCACCAGTTGCGCGCCCTTAATCTGTAAGAATACGCATACGTCCATTAGAACTTGAGCCACAGCGATTATGCAAACCCCTTGTCGTCGAAAACGGGTCCCCATATCTAATGGATTGAGCTGCAGTAGTACACATATACGGCAAGATTGCTGTAATATGACCTAATTGAAAACAAACGTGTTAAGTTTTGCGTGAATATTCACATTTACGAAAAGCGTAGGAATTAAAAAGAGGCGAGTTTCATTCTTTTATTGTAATTTGTAAGTTAAAAAAATTGTTAAAACCTACCTAGGGCAGAAATAAACCATTCTTTGAAAATATACAATTACAATAAAACTCGTTGGTACATTTGTCTTTCATATGCAAAATCCATCGATGTAGCGATTTTTACATATGGTACTCTAAAGAGTGCATAGTTTTTCTTTCTCCGTCTTCTTTATTTTTTCTTGTAATATTATATAAAGTATATTGTAGACTTTGTCCAGACTCCATATTTATTTCTTAAATTAGTAACACTTGCACCTCTTCGTAGGTATTCTAAAATATCTGATTTTTCTCTTTAAGGCAAAAACTTATGCTTTTTCGTACGCATCTTTGAAAATTTTGAACTTTTAACTTTACTCAATTAACATTGGAAAATAAAGTACTTATGTATTTATCGAACGACAATTGCACCGATCTGTAAATATGGAATTGAGGTTTGCGGCACTGCTGCAAAAAGGAATATAAGTATACTACAATATGTACAGTCTAAAATATGTACTAACTGATGCACCTTGGTACATACATATGTACATACATCTCTAACGCAGACATTCAACCCTACCTTGATATCATTTCTATTGACTAGAAAATACATAGCGCTAGCAGGCACGTAAGAAGACTATTCACGCACACAATTTCTATGATGAGAAAGCTCCCAAATAAAGACAAAAATCTACCAAATAATAATTTACAAATTCATTACCTCCTTTTTATCTAAAATTTATCATGCAGCCGTTGCAAAAGAAGTTGGACATCTGGCATTATTGCGATTGTTTGGCATTTTAAAACGGGAACTCCCACAATTAAATTGTTGGTCCGGTGCTGGTACTGGAAATTTGTGCCTCATTAAGGGCAATATGGACCACAAACAATACCTAACATTTATGAAGGAAAATTTGATCCATAGTGGTGAAAAGTTGGGAATTAAGGGCAATTCCCAGTACTACCAGGGCAATAATCCCAAGCATAAGGCACTTGCTGCTCGTCTATGGGAAAACCAACTGAAAAAGCATGTTATTAGGAACAAGAAAGACCTAGAAGATGATATTAAAGAAGAGTGGGGGAAAACAGATCCCTTAACAGGCAAGAAGCTGGTCAAATCCAGGCCAAGAAGACTGAATGCTGTGAGAAAAAATAAAAGCTTACAGACTAAAAATTAATTATATTGTTTTTTCTGAATATTATTTGCCTAACTCTACTTTATATAAATGTCAGAGTTCTTTTTTGTGTTCTTAAGTTTTCATGTTTGTATTTCTATGTACGAATGAGTTGAAATTTGTTTATGTTTTTTGTAGTTTTGAAAAATACGCTTGAAGCATGATTCAATTATAGAAGGTTAGGTAAGTAATGATAAGGCGGCTTTGACACTCCCTTATTTTAGGGCTGCATTTACGAAGGATGGGGAAAGAGAGAAAAATGGTTTCCCCTTCTTGCCTAAAGGTAGTAAAAAAGTACGTAAAGTAGCTAATTAGTCCTGCAATAAGAGAAAAACAAGTATGTTGGTTATTTAACCTACATTAAAACAAAACAATAGAAAAATTACAGTTTTTCTTTAAGCAAATGTAATATTTATTTAGAATATTTTCGATCTTTATCTAACACAAGAGCACGCAGAACTATGTCATGTTACTTATGTATGTGTTTTATGTTAGTTCGTAGTTGTAAAACAAATATTAGTTAGATGTGAAACGAGACAAAAGTAAAAAAATGGAGTCTCTAAAGGAGTGTTTTCACTACATTAAATTGGAAAATTAGTTCACTCTTATACAATACATATATAACCATGTTTAGTAACCTTTGCTTTACGAGATGTGGCAAATTTGCTCATTTCAGTTTCGTACGAACGTAAATGTACGTTTCATAACTGTTTTTACAAACTTTTATTCCTGAAATATCATAAATACTGACTTTTAGCATCCTTTATATGTTATATTATGCATTGAAAGAGTAATTCGTTAAACCACTGAATTTAATACAGATTTGGCTGTCATGATATGTTAAAAATAACCAGGAATATTTCAGAGAAACATTTTAAGAATCTAATCTCCCCATAGAGTTGTGTATATTTTGTTGGAAAGGACAAAAAAAAAAACAAGAAATAATAAAATAATATCATGTATTAAATTTACTACAAGAATATTTGCCATAAAATTCTATAATACTACAAGTCCTTTAATCCTTTAATCCACCAAAGCTCAGAATATACTTGAACGAATGGAATGGTATAAAACAGAAAGTTTAATTTCGTAATAATGACATAATGACCGTCTCAGTTAAGTGTTTAACTACACCATCATACACAGCACGCTAAATGCCATCTATGAAATTGTCGTTCGTTTCTAAACACCACAATAGTAGTGCCACGTAGCTCTTCAACACACACCTTCTGCTGCAGTTGCTCGTCTGTGAAGTCCTGCAAATAAAAACTTTTAAAAACGATTTATTAGCAAATATTCTAACAGAACTTACCAACTGTAGTTTATGTATTGTATGTAAGGTGGTCACTATTATATTTGCAAAAATGCCGTTCTAAAAACCCATGAATGAAAAAGTTTACTACGAATTTTTACAAATGCCTGATCTGGACTTACGTGTATGAAAATTCACAAACCGGTGGTTTTCTGCAGCTGAAAGCCGACTTCAAATAATCGACTATGGATGACATAATCGACCTAAATAGTGAAAAACGACATTGATTTGCAAAATAATTAGCTTTTATTATTATACTTACTTGAACGTTTACAAACAGATAAATGATTTTCAACGAATAATAACAAGGCAAAGGTCAAAGTGGAAACGGTGTTGCCGACCATATAATTTGCACCAAAAGTTTAATTTTTACTACAATTTAACAATTTTATCAAAAAACATGTACGTATATTTGTAAAGAAGTAACATGTTTTCAAATAAGGGAGCCGATTTGTCAAGAGGGAGCGAGAAAGCTGCTTACTTACCTAACCTTCTATGATTGAATCATGCGCTTGAAGAACGAAAATAAATGTGACACATAAACGCATTACATTTACATTTTGATATACATACACACATAAATAAGTTTTTAATTCGAATATTGAATTTTCTTTTTTAAAAAAGGGTCAGAGCTAATGCACCGCTTTATTTGGATTCCAGATTAAGACTAAACATTTATTTTTACAATTCTATTAATTATAATAAGTTTACAATCTTAATGCAAGTATTGCATTTTTTATTCTTTGGAAAGAATTGCTCAATTAGTGCTTGCAGGTCATTGTTCTGTTACTTGCATTTCCGGCACGCTTTAGAAATAAATTGCTTACCTAATGTCTACGACTTGTTTGTGTTATTAAATTAAACAATTAAGTAAGAAGTACCAAAAGCAAAAAAAAAAGAAAATAAATGTAGCGCGTGTTAACTTAAATATTTTTTAAAACCATATCACTTAGGTGTAGGAGCTCTTTATTGAGCCAATATAGTTAATTGTCAAATAATTGTATTTGTCATTGTTTTTTGTCACTTGTTTTAAATGCTAAGTATGTTTAAATGTACAGGGTGGGCCATATAGCGTTTGCTTTTTGAATCACCTATTTCTTTGAGAATGGTAACACAAATGACATCTCAAATGTGTTCCTAATTTACTTAAAGGTTTGACATTTACGAAATGGGACGCTATACGCTTGAATAAAATTGGGAAATATTGAAAACCTATTTCCAAAGTGGTGAGTGTTCTTCTTCTTCCGTGGTTACGTTCCGCGGCGAGCGTTACCGTGACATGCTCAACGAGTTTTTTTTCCAAAAATTGAAGAGGATGACATGGACGACATTTGGTTTCAACAGGACGGTGCAACTTGTCACACAGCCAAAGTTACACTCGAACTTTTGGCTACCGTTTTTGAATTCCGATATCAATTGGCCGCCTCGGAGCTGTGATTTACGCCCGTTGGACTATTTTTTGTGGAGAGCCGTTAAGGACAAATGCTATGCGAACCATCCAGAGACGATTGATGCTTTAAAACACGAAATCGAAGTTGCTATTGATGACATTGGAGCCGAAACAATCGAAAATGTGCTTAAAAATTGGGTTGATCGAATGGCCTACTGTAAAGCCAGTCGTGGCAGTCATTTGAACGATATTATTTTTCATTCATAAATGACAATGGTCAATCTTCAAAATAAAGAAAAAAGTTTGAAAAAATATTGATTAGTTTTTTTTTATAGCCGATTCAAAAAGCAAATTTTACATGGCCCACCCTGTATATGCATATGTATGTATACTTCTTTAAAATGAACTTGGGGATATTGGCCGTTCAATATAACTCTCATTCCATCTCTTTGTAAATTAAATTACTTATTGTCTAACGACAGGAAGCAAGTAAAAAAATTAATGGCATTAGAAATTCAATGTTAAATTAAATCAATATTTTTTGTGTGACGCTACATACATACAAATATAAGTATAAGCATTTTAAATGCAAATTACCTAAGACTTGAAATCCGCTAGAAAATTTTCAAAACAACGATCTTCATATTTCATTCAATGGTGGGGGAAAAATGTTCATATTTTGGGAAGTTCATATGTTTGGATGTTAATTCATATAATATATATTGGTTGTCAAAAAAGTCTTGCGGTATTTCCGCAAGCTTGTCTTTGCAAGCGCGTAGTTCTAGTTGTATTCGTCGCATCGGCATATTTTACAGTACTACTACGATAAAGGCAAAAATTCATCTCATGCTGCCAATAAAATTTGTGCAGTTTATGGACCCGATACAGTTTCCATTTCCACCGCACAACGATGGTTTCAACGTTTTCGTTCTGGTGCAGAGGTGATCGAAAATGCGCCACGGTCCGGAAGGCATGTCGTCGAAAATTGCGATAAAATCGCTGAATTGATCGAAAGAGATCGGCATAGTAGCAGCCGTAGCATCGGCCAAGAGCTGGGCATGAGTCATCAAACCGTTATAAACCATTTGAAGAAGCTTGGGTTCAAAAAGAAGCTCGATGTATGGGTGCCACACGACTTGACGCAAGAAAACATTTTTGCCCGTATGGATGCATGCGAATCGCTTCTGAATCGCAACTAAATCGACCCGTTTTTGAAGCGGATGGTGACTGGCGAGGAAAAGTGTGTCACTTACGACAACGTGAAGCGCAAACAGTCGTGGTCGAAAAGCGGTGAAGCTGCCCAGACGGTGGCCAAGCCTGGATTGACGGCCAGGAAGGTTCTTCTGTGTGTTTAGTGGGATTGGCAGGGAATCATCCACTATGAGCTGCTCCCCTATGGCCAAACGCTCAATTCGGACCTGTACTGCCAACAACTGGACCGCTTGAATGCAGCACTCATGCAGAAGAGGACATCTTTGATCAACAGAGGCCGAATTGTCTTCCATCAGGACAACGCCAGGCCACACATCTTTTGCATCCACCGTATAGTCCGGATCTCGCACCAAGTGATTACCACCTATTTCTGTCCATGGCGAACGAGCTTGGTAGTCGGAAGTTGTCCACAAGAGAGTCCTGTGAAAATTGACTCTCCGAGTTTTTTGACAATAGGGAAGCGAGCTTCTATAAGAGGGGCATTATGAAGTTGGCATCTCGTTGGGAACTCGTCATCGAACAAACCGGCGCATATTTGACTTAAATCGCATTATTATAACCAATTTTATGAACAATTGAAAATTCAATAAAAATACCGCAAGACTTTTTTGCCAACCTTTATTATATTAGTGAGTTCACTGTACATACATGCATATACATATGAATGAGAATATTTTAATGAGCACTGCGAGTTTTTATTTCAGTGCGATTTTTCTTATAAGTTATTTATACATACCACATAAATTTTTAATTTTTGAATAAATAGTTAAAATTTTGAATAAAAAATTTCATATTGTATATGTATTTCACAATTAATATTATATATTTTTTTCGTTTGGTTTGGTGAGCGGTGACACGCCCCCTCCCCTGCCTTCACCATCCAAATAGGCACTTTGCGTGTATGTATGGAAAGCTTAGCCCTATAATTAATTGATCAAACATTCATACGTTGAAGAAATTTTATATGCAAATAATGAGTTATTATTGTAGTTACAACTGGTCTGGTCATTTCAATATTCCATCACTTCGTCTATTCGACGCTGCTCAACCCAGTGTACTCAATGTTCATCCTCGTAATTCACGCGCGATGCCTTTTCTCAGATACGTTTTTATCTGCGTATCTATTACGATGCAAACGTTGCCGCACACGCTGTGAGAAACTACAACGACCAGATGCAGACACACCACATTCATTGTACTGTTGTGCGGCTAGCGAACAGTAGATGGCGTTAAATACCAGCGGAACTTTGCGCACACACATCCCTGCACACAAACAATATTTTTTCCGCTGCGATGGGAAATGATTTCATGGCGGCTGGTTGTGTTGTTTGCTGCGGCATCAATGGCTGGTTGACTCGACAATTTGAATTTCATAGCATGTTTAAAGCAAAAAAATATGTAGAAGTCATCTCTGTGCGGACATTTAATCTTTAATCTAATTTACGCAGCAAATAAAATTACATACGCACATAACTTCATTTAAAATTAATAATGCTTAAAAAAGAATAAAAACACCTAAATTTATTTTTTCTATTTCAGATAATTTCGTATCAATCATCATTGGATAGCTGAAAATGCGATTTGAAAAATTTAATTTATATGCGCAGGTGAGATTTCCTAAATACACATACATACACATATACATATGTATATATATACATATACATATACATACTGTTTAGTGCAACAATTTGTCCCATAAGCCTTCCTAATTTTCTATGCTCGAGTATTTGCTTAGGATAGCTACTACTGAAGTATTTCCAATAACACTCAAGTTCTTTGTCGAGAAAAGGTCGTTTCCAGGGTTGGCAACTCACGAGACCAATTGCTTGGCGAAAGTCCCATAAAATCGTAGTAAGAAATAAGAAAATTTAACAAAAGATACAAACAGATTTTTACTTTAAATATTTGCATATATACCTACATATTTTATTGTTTAAAAAGAAAACAACAGAACAGTGAAAACATAACCAAATCATTTGAAAAACCTTTGCACTTTTAAAAGTGGTTTAAATTTACAAATAGCTAATATATATATATATATATATAATTGGCGCGTACACCCGTTTTGGGTGTTCGGCTGAGCTCCTCCTCCTATTTGTGGTGTGCGTCTTGATGTTTATCCATAAATGAAAGGGCCTACAGTTTCAAGCCGACTCCGAACGGCAGATATTTTTATGAAGAGCTTTTTCATGGCAGAAATTCACTCGGAGGTTTGCCATTGCCTGCCGAGGGGCGACCGCTATTAGAAAAATTTTTTTTTTTTTCTTAATTTTGGTGTTTCACCGGGATTCGAACCTACGTTCTCTCTGTGAATTGCGAATGGTAGTCACGCATCAACCCATTCGGCTACGGCGGCCGCTAATACATTTTGTATAAACTGTGGCACGAATAAATAACACGCATTTGTACTTAAAGTACAGTATTTCCCGGATATATGCACCATCTAAATTGAGTGAGATTCGATTCTTACAAAACGAGAAGTGCTTATATGAAAATCCTCAGTTATAAGCCTTACCGGTGCATCTAATTGAACAAAACGAGTGACTCATTCTATTAAATTAAACAAATTTCAATATGAAACAAGCATAAATTATTTTATTTAAGCCGCATGATAGCGATAACTATAGTTTGACAGCTGAGAATGGCAAACTGTTTTGACATTACTGTTCAGTAAGATTTAAAAAGTTATCATTAATGTCAGAATAACGCTTCCAAATTCTGGAAAATTACTTAAAAAAAAGCTAAATCTGTCTGAAGCTCATAAAGCACTTCGTCTATTTTACGTGTGATTTACGCGCTGGCGACATATTCAAAAAGTAATTGCCATGAAAATATCTACCAGATTATGATTAAAAATAATTTATTCCAATATTTCTATTTTGTATTATCATTTTAAGTTCTCAAGCTCTTAAAAAATCACATTCGAATCCGTTATAAGAAGAACAGAATTCGCTAAACTCAGAACGAAAAAGAAATATTCTTAAGGTTGATTCCTAATAGAGAATGCTTGGTAACTCAAGATTTCGTTATAGAGAGGCCAAATTGTATGTTTTTCTAAGATATTGAGATACTAACACGTAAAATGATTTTAGGTTTTGCCAACCTCACTTAAATGTTGGGAAATATTCTTGCAGAACCTCAAAAGGAGCAACAAATTAGATTTGCACTTTCAAAACACCAAATTTTAAAAGAATTAACAAATTTTCAAGAGCACTAAAATCTTCTCAGCATAAGCTTTAAATGCAAGAGTGACCTTTCTTAGCCTTTATTTAATTATACAATTTAGTTTAATTTAATATCCAAACTACCACGCTTTAAATTAAAAAAGAAACAAACACCTAGCTCAAAAATTTTCGTGTTAACTTTTTCAGTAGAATGACACTAACAACTCCTGTACTTTCAATAACAAGAACATGGACGTAGTCTAGCACACTATTGGTGGTCTGCTACAGACCTGAACTCGATACAATTTTTGAGGAATTGTGTCGTCTTTCAGAGCAGGCCACGTTATTTTCGAGACGCTGTGTTAATAGAACTGCCCGATTATTTCAATTATAAAGCGACACCATTTTAGTATATATGTATTTACAAGTATATCGACACATGGTTGAAATGTTTTTGAAAATATTACTGTTAACACCGATCGGTAGAGAATTTCCCAAAAATCGCGTTAAGAACACGGTTCATAAATAAATTTTTTATACCAAGTTGTCGTCCTTCACGAATCACAAAAAGGAAAAAAGACTATTCTAAATCCAACATAATTTCTAAAAGAATGCCTTTTGAAGTTAAGGTTTTTCTTGTAAAAGCTAATAGACTGCGGTATAAGTATTAATATAGCATGTGACCCTTTGTCAAATGCATTCGAGAAATCTATATGAATAATATAAACACTGTAAAATAGCCACAAACGAAACCGTGTTGATGGCGGTCTACCTTGCTTTTGCAAGCAAATATTGTAAAAATCGACTCTTAACTGTTTTTCCAACATTTTTAGAGCATACTAGTAATTTGTGTACGCAACCCTATATTTACGTTTGAATGGGATTTATGAATAGACTGTATATTTAAAATTAGAAAACGTCACGTAATTACAAACTCTTCAAGCGAACTCCCAGGGAAGGGGAACTTGTTCAATCAGATCTTTAACTTGAAGTATTCACCAAAAGTATGGAATTATTGCAATACCAAAATATAACAAATAACTTGGTACAGACCTACAAGTCTACTGCCAGTTTTATCTAAAATCTTTGAAAAGTTGCTTTTTGACAGAATCGAGCCCATTATATGAAAATGCTCCCTTGCAGAGGACTGGGAGCGATACCGTGATGTTCAGAAGAACTACAAGAGGCTTATTCGGAAATCGAAAAGAGCCTCATATAGGGAATTCTGCAGCGGTATTGAATCTCTGAGTGACACGGCGAAATTGGTTAGGATCCTGAAAAGGGGCCCAACTGCAAAGCTGAGGTCACTTAGGAAATCTGATGGCTCCTTCACGGAGCGGCAAAGTGAGACACTCAGCTTGCTGATGAAATCTCACTTTCCTAGTAATCAGATAAGCGTCAGCCGGCAACAGCCCTTATTGATAGAGGCAGTTGTCAGAGCTGTTACACCTTCTCTGCATGACTGGTTCGTTGCTAGATCTGTGGGGAATGAGGCCGCCATTCGATTTGCCATCAAATCTTTTGGCGGCTACAAGTCGCCCGGACCAGATGGCATATATCCTGCCAAGCTGAAGGAAGGTGCAGAGTCCGTGACAGCAGCCCTGAAGAAAATCTTCTCGGCATGCCTGGCACTGGCTTACATACCACGCTCTTGGAGGATGGTGAGGGTCGCTTTCATCCCAAAGGTTGGAAAAGACGACTACACCAGCCCCAAAAGCTTTACACCCATCAGCATGACCTCTTTCATGCTGAAAAGTCTTGAACGACTGGTGGAATTGCGCATACGTCAGAAGGCGAGTGCGAGTCGGCACTGCAAAACCTTGTTGCTAGAGTAGAGCTGGCCATCGACAGGAGGGACTAGACTATGGGCATCTTTTTAGACATAGAGGGGGCGTTTGATAATGCCACTTTTGACAGTATGTGTAACTCTGCTAGTAGGCACGGCGTAGACCGGGTGCTAGTAAATTGGATTCGTTCGATGCTGGCCCAAAGAATCGTTTCGGTGCAAGCAGAGGAAGATCTGCTGGTGTCACTGGGGTTAATAGAGGCTGCCCCCAAGGCGGTGTGCTATCTCCATTGCTCTGGTGCATGGTAATCGATCCTCTACTCACCACCTTAAACGATTCGGGAGTCTACGCACAAGCATATGCGGCCGATGTTGCTTGTTTGGTAACAGGCCCTTCGCTTATGAACATCTGCAGGAAAGTGCAGAAAACTCTGGATCGGATTGACTCTTGGTGCTGTGCGAATGGGCTATCGGCAAATCCCGCCAAGACTGATATTGTCCTCTTTACCAGAAGGAGGAAGCTTGATGGACTCGTTCTGCCAAAGCTAAAAGGAGTCACAATCCAGCTATCCAAGGAAATTAAATATCTTGGAGTAATCCTCGATAGTAAGCTCCTATGGAAGTCACACGTTGAAACAAAGGCATCCAAAGCACTGACAACTTTCTGGCAGTGCAAAGGTCTCTTTGGGAAAACGTGGGGTCTCTCTCCTAGCTCCTATGGATCTACACGGCTGTGATAAGACCCATTATCACCTATACATCAGTGGTCTGGATGAGTAGACTCTCTCTAGTGGGAGTCAGGAGGATCTTATCGAGACTACAACGCACTGTGGCCATCTGTTGCACCGGAGCTTTTCCGACCACTTCAGGCCCGGCACTAGATGATCTGATTGGCTTACCACCACTTGATGCTTTCATAGAAGGAGAGGCCTTGAAGGCCAACTGCAGACTGAAACACAATGGGAACTGGTACGGCCCCTGTCCGGCATTGGAACACAGAGAAGGCATGGACGTCGATCCAACGATTCTTGGCAGGCTGCAGATAGACTAAACTGATGTTACCTGTCATGCCCGATCGGCTGTCGCAAACCCTTCTGTCATTAGGCAGAGGGGAGTGCAGACGGCTGGTTGGACTGATGACGGGCCACTTTTTGTGGGCAAAGCACATGGAAAGGTTGGGCATCTCAGACAGTGTACTCTGCCCAGCTTGTGAAGAGGAGGATGAGACGGGGGACCACTTCCTGTGTGTCTGCCTCGCCTTCGCTCGAATCAGGTTTGAGGTCTTTGGCACTGATGTGTTAAGAAGCGACCATCTTGGCTCCTTGGCACTACAAGATCTACTCAGATTTCTTCGGAAATCGGGTAGACTTAAAGAAAATTAAAAGGGAATCCAAGTGTAGTACAATGGACGTAATTAATGTCTGAGTGCTGCACTTGCTAGTTGTCCCGACAAAAAAAAAAATACGAAAAGATAAAATAACACCTTACCACCAATTCGGATTGGGGCAAAAACATTCCACCATCCAGCAAGTTCATAGAGTTACAACACAACAAAATTCTTGAAGACATCGATAAAAAACGAATGTGTGAAGCAGTATATCTCGACGTAGCCAAAGCTTTTGGCCCAGTGTGGTGTGCGGGACTTCTACAAAAACTATAACAAAACTAAAATTAATGAAAACTATATAAGTGGAAAACAATTTTATGTAAAATTCGAACATAAATATTATATCAGAATCTAACAATGGAAGCAGGTGTACCACAAGACCGCTTTTTTACCTTCTTTATACAATGATATCCTTACACCGGCAATGAAGAACTCTTCAATAGGCTGCTTATAAACTTCAGGAATTACCTTAAAACACCATTCAAGGGAATTAAAATAAACGAAAATAAAATCGTCCATGTCACATGCACTAACAAGAGAAAAAAACAATACAATATGGAATTCATAAAGAATAAACAAATCCACCACGATACAAAGGCAAAACACTTGGGTATGACTATACCCTTAACTGGAAGTTACACATTGGATAAAAACAACGCGAAATCAAGACTAGGTTTAAACAACTTCATTTGCGTTTGGGAAAAAATTCAACGCTCTCACTAGAAAATAAGATACTAATATGCAAATTAATTATAACACCAATGAGGAAATATAAATATAAAAACAATACAACAAATGCAAAATAAGTTACTTCGTATAATATCAAAAGCAGAATGGTATATACTAAATGATAATATCCGTCGAGGCCTTAAAGTAAAAACTGTCCATGAAAAATTCGTAACAACAGCCTAATAGTGCGCACACTGACCAACGTATCGTAATCCCTTACCGCAGCTCGTAGAGAACACAAAATTGAGCAAGACTTATCCCGTTGAGAACAACTGCGTTCTTTTATGCTGAACAGTGACCGACGTACGTAGTCCCTTACTGCGGCCCCTAACGAGCACAAAACTGAGCAAAACTCATCCCGTAGAGAGCAACTGCGTTCTTTTAGTTACATATTTACACAATACATCGGTTTGTGTGTGTTTTTGTTTGGTTGTATCTACACAATGTTGCCATTGATATTGTTGCTTACATAATTTTACACACATCCGCGTTATCAGTTACAATTTTCCATTGTTTAATAAACCAAAGCGGAAAACCAACAAATGCAAATAGTTCATTTATCTATATTTAATATTATTCAACATTGTTTATAAGTTATTTTAATAAAAATTAAAATTTTTAAGTTTATTTTGTAAATGATTCCGAAATGTACTGTTTGGTGTGTGTGAGACCACTGTGTGGGGAGAGATCAATTCGCTGACAGGATTCTGCGGGATTTTCCAAATTCCTGCAATAAAATCTACGATACGGAAGGGAAGTAATTTTTCATTTAAAGCTGACAGGGACTGCGTTTACGTCGATGAGTATACGCAGCAAAAGACACACAAATCGACTCCTAGAACATTCTAACAGGGAAATTCGACGACTTACATTAAAAGAGGCAACCGAGACGAGAAGTCTTAAGTGCAAAGGACCAATTGATCTGCAGATTTAAATGGTATGACACTTTTATGAATAATGAATGAATAAATATAAAATTAAATAACGAGTTAAATTTTTAAAACAAAGCATATAGAAACTGTTTTTTTTTTAAAGTGGTATAAGTCCATTTTTTCATGTATTGAGATATTTAAGGGATTGCGTTTGAATCAATAGAAAAATACTGACCAACTTTAATAAATTCTAGAGATGTTTTTTACGCTATAAACGTATTGAGTTTTATTATTAAATAATAATTACTAAAATTATTTGTCAAAAGAACCATTTTTTTAGCTCCACATGGACTTATACCACTTTGAAAGTAGTCTTCGTCAGTCGATGAATCACTTAGTTCCAAAATTCTAATTCTCTTCTTAGATTGTAGAAATCTTGAATTAATATTGCGCAAATTGCTTTCCTCATCCGAATCATAAATTCGTCTTCCTCTTCTAATATTCATGGGTCTTACTTCTATAACAAATAAAATTTAATATTCCCGAAAAAAAAATTAATACTCTTACTTACCAACATCACTATCAGACCAAATTGACAAATTATCGTTTTCTTTACTGGCAAATGAACTCATTGTAGCAAATAATATTATTTATTTAAACTTTCAACTTACTGCTTTAATGACAGTTTTATTTAAACATACTCAGTCTTATTTAAACGTACTGAAGCCGCAATCTTTTAGTGTATGAACTAAACAGGTAGTAGTAGCATTGAAGAAGAAATAAGCAATAATAATTTCAATAAGAAAGTTTTTTTTTTTTTAAATGGACTTATTCCACTGTCAAAAGAAATATTTGTGCTATAGCATTGCTCAGCAAAACTGTTTTGGTTTATTGTAGTCTAAATAGAGGTCTACTGAAATTATGATTGTAACTGTGAATAAAAGGTGTCTATAGCTCTCCTAAATTACCATTAACTTATTTTTTTTTTTAAAGTGGACTTATACCACTTTCAAAAAGAACAGTTCATGTAATGCTATTGGCTTCTGAATATTATTGAAACCCAAAAAGAAGGAAGCATCTTAAATATTTTAAGTTTAAATACAAACAATAATAAAGGGTTCCGAAAAAAATATATTCCGAGTTTAAAATGAATTTAGAACTAATTACAATACCTTAATTGTTTACTGAACGAATGACTGTATTTCAATAAACCAATTTCCAAATTCTTAAAAACTGTTGATCTGCTTAAAATTAGCATTTTTCCTTGCCTTGTTTTAAATGGAAGCTTCCAGGCGACAGCTCCATAAGGACTGCAATATCGAAGGCAAAAATGCAAGCGATTACACGCATGCGCACACCTTGTAATGCCTGACAAGCAAACATTCGTCCCTCCATTAGCAGTGCTCATCAGCTGACGCAGTGTCTGGTTGGTTGGTATCTTGGCGCTAACAGTCGGATGTGCCTGTTGCTGTGCTTGCGCCTGTCACCAAACCAATTGACAATTCAATTGACAGTAAACAAGCGATTGCTGCGTTAAACGCTTTCAGTTTATAATCCAAATAAGATGTTAAAATTGCATACCAAAATGTTATGCAGTTCGAGGAGTGGACAGTACGGTCGTAAATGGCAGCAAAACGACAAGCGCGCCACAATCCAATGCAACACTACAAACACCACTTAAGAACAATATACGCAAAAGACAATAACAACAAAAATCTAAGAAATCAAAACATTTTCATTTATTCATTGAAGATGATATGTTTCTACCTTACGTTGGAGTCAATACCACGGAAGACAGAGTGCGGCGTGCGGAATGCGGAATGCGGAGTGAGATCAGTGCAGTGAACATGCAACGTAAATGTCACGGCATTGCTGCAGCGCACCAACTCGAAGCAATAAACACAAACAAAACTCAACAAAGTGCTTAAACATGCGACAAAACAACATAATTTAAATGTTGCCAGCACTCACACGCGCATACAAACACACTCACGAACTTTAAACATGCAATTGTTGCCAACAACAACAGCAAATGTAATCGGACGCTCTTTTTACTGAGCAACAATTACGAGTATTTTTGCAGCATTTGCATCTGCAAATACTAGGGATAGATAGATATTCACTCAATGGAAATGAATGAACGTTTCGATACTGAATTGTGAATACCAGTTTTCTTGCTTTTTTGAGAATAACAAGTGTGCACTCTTTAGAAAAATGTGCTGGTATACACCGAAAAATTATAGCGGCTGCATTATATTGGGTCTTGTTTAGAATCTCCATTAAGTAACGGGGTTTTAGTGTGTGCTGATTTACCTTGTTAATAAATTGACGAAAAAAAATTATTAAATTTTATAATAGAAGTATATAGAAGTACTTCTATAATAGAAGTAATGTGGCGCCTTCTCAAGTTTTGGGTGTGGATTTTGACTTTAACTCACTATTTCCATAAGGAGGAGCTTCGTAGAATGCGGAAGAACGGCGCTGCAATAGGCCTCCCAAAAAAAAAAAAGACTACCGACCCTGTAATAAAGGAAATGCTATAGGTTGGGACGAAACTTAGTTTTACATAATGACCTTTGAGTTGCATTTTGTTCTTCTACTGTATGGAGCAGTTGATGCTTTCTTAAACTTTGAAGACTTAGCAAGTTATCCTTCTTTTTTCCTCAACAAAGCCAAAACTCTATTGCATTTAAATATGTCAATTATAAACTAATAAAATTCGTTCTAAAATTAAGTTTTTATCAATTTTCCTCAGACAGAATTTTTCACGAACAAAATCAAAACACTTTCATTTGTCGAATACTAATTGCGCATGCTAAATTATATGTGTGCGAACACGAAACTCAACGAGGCAATTTAAAGCTTAATTGTTTCAGCTAATTGTTTTGTTGGAACATAATCTAATATAATACATAAACAAACATTTGTTTATGGGCAAAAAGTAAGGTGAATTTATTTATCAAACTTCGCAGGATTAAAATTTCGCTCTAGTTATTTTTTTCATGAGTTGGCAGCACTGTTAATAACATCTGGGCCAACTTTCATGTGAATGTCATTATCAGTAATATATTTACGCTTGTGTTTACCAAACGACCAAGAGTGCATTTTTCGATTTTTACATTGTCCGATTTGATTTGAGAGAAGTGTCATCAAATTTGGTTTGCGGAATGAAATTTCGGCTGCGAAAACGTTTAACATGTTGCAGAAGGCATTTGGTGATTCGACCATGTCGCAGAAAAATGTTTATAAGTGGTACAAAGACTTCAAAGAGGGTCGAGAACGTGTTGATGACTTGGAGCGCTCCGGACGACCATCGACGTCAACAGATGACCAACACGTCAATAAAGTGAAGGAGTTAGTGCTCAAAAATCGTCGGTTGACTGTTAAAGACCTTACTGATATGATCGGATTATCAGAAGGATCTGTGAAAACCATTTGGAAAGACCATTTGGGCCTACGAAAAGTCAAATCTCGTTTGGTACCGAAAACTCTCAATTTCTTGGAAAAAAGTCGTCACGTTGATGTGTGTGAAACAATGCTTTCAGACTATCAGGACAAGCTCAAATGCATCATTACGGGAGATGAGACTTGAAACAACCGACCAATCAAGCGAATATCGTGCTAAAGGCGAGGCCAGACCGAAAAGAGCACGTCAAAGTCGTTCAAAAATAAAGGTCATGATGACAGTTTTTTTCGATTTTCGTGGTGTGGTGCACTATGAATTCCTTCCACCTGGCCAAACTGTTAATAAGGAATATTATTTGAGCGTTATGCGTCGTTTACGTGAAGCAATTCGTATAAAAGGACCAGAATTATGGGCCAACAACTCTTGGTTTTTCTATCACGATAATGCACCGTCTCACACTGCACTCGTTCTTCGTGACCATTTCCCCAAAAATTCCACGCATATCGTTCCGCAACCACCGTATTCGCCTGATTTGGCTCCGTGTGACTTCTGGCTATTCCCAAAACTCAAGAGACCACTCTGGAGAACGCGTTTCGAGTCGATTGAGGAGATAAAAGCTGAATCGAAGAAGGTGCTGATGGCTATACCGGAAATGGACTATTTGGCATGTTTCGGGGATTGGAAAAATCGTTGGCATAAGTGTATTTCATCGAGAGGGGATTATTTTGAAGGGGATGAAATTGATTTACGAGAATAAATAAAGATTTTTCATTTTACAACCAAATTCACCTTACTTTTTGCCCCCAGTAGTATTTTCATTACTGGCACCCTTTCTTCGTTGTGTTGCTTGCTTTCTAGGTCAACTAAATCGATAAAACGAAGTGTTGCTGATAATTTTTGCTTGAAATACTCGACGAACTCTGCAGGCATTTTTGTCTTTTCCAGTGTACTAATGGTGTAGCTATGCATGTAATCGTATTGAGCAACCACTTAGCGCATTACCCCATTTACCACAAAAAAAGTGTGGATACATACACACACACTTTCAATGCATTGTATTGCTATATCGGCAACATCAGTACTACATTAACGTTGCTGCAGACGGTTTTTGTATTCGAATTAACAAGAAATAAAACTAAAAAACTTTACATATGGCAATTTAAGATCAGTAATTTCCAAAGTCATTTGTTGCAAATACAGCGCCTTTCAAGTTCAAGGTTCTTTTTAAATCTATCTAATATACATACATCGACACGATGGCCGCCGCAGCTGAATAGGTTGGTGCGTGACTACCGGAATTCGGAGAACGTAGGCTCGAATCTCTGTGAAACACCAAAATGAAGAAAATGTTTTTTTCTAATAGCGGTCGCCCCTCGGCAGGTAATGGCAAACCTCCGAGTGTATTTCTGCCATGCGAAAGCTTCTCATAAAAAGTATCTGCCGTTTCGACTCGGCTTAAAACTGTAGGTCCCTCCATTTGTGGAACCAATTACATATATGGTATATATATATATTACACATACATATAAAAATATAAAAATGAATGTTATATAGTAGATTCCTATACTGGCTATCTGATCGATAGTGATTCTAACCGTAACCAAACTATTGCTTTATGACCACATTATTTTCAGCTGTGTAGCCACAAACTAATTTTCCAACCACCTGAAATTTCAGAATGTCTTCTACGTCGAGTCTTTATGATAGTAAAAAATATTAGCTATGGAATGTCAGGGTAAGCCCAAGGTGTTGATTGCTACAGACGAGAAAGCAAGTAGTTCCCGGCGTACCTTTATGGGAGTAAATGTTGAAGCTTTGAAGAACTACAGATTCTAAATTGCAGAGAAATTTGTTGAATTTTTTCTTAAAAACCGTTTGAAACATAATGTGAGAACTTCAAAAATTTCGGAGAACACAATTTCAGAGACTTAATGAGCACAGACTGTCATCAACAGATCCTTTATATTCATCACTATCAAGACATACTGTGCGAGTAGATACATCAAAATTGAATAGAAATTTTGTTTAAAGTTTCAGCAGAATCTGAAACATCTGACTCGGAATAAAACCACTTGAATGTAAATTAACAGTACATTATTCAAAAATGTACTGAAAAAAATTAAATTTTTAAAAATAAATAGCAATATTGTTGTCTAGCATTTAAAGCATTTGATTTTTTTTTTGTTAGCAGATTGAGCTGAAATGAATGCAGGTGGTATGAGAGTGACTAAAGCTAGTAAGCTTTAAATATGGTAAGATGTGCTAAAACAATAAAATATGAAGCCCGAAAAAGCCTTAGTCCCTCCAAGATTATTAACTCTATGACTACGTATGACATTCTGTATTCAAAGTTCATCTCATGATTAGCTGTTGGCCAAATCAAATGTGAATTTTTAGATAAAAATCTCATCACTTGTAGATTTTATAAATTGATTCCAGCTAGATCTATGAAGTCTCGCATTGTGCATTTGATCAAATCCAGTGACAGTTTCTGCCGGAGCATAATTTCTGCATATATGGCAGTTTACCCACAGCAGTTTAAACGCAGAAATCCTTGCAACGAATGAACCAAATTTGGCATAACCTTCACTGGTAAGTGAAGGAGTTTTTTGCGATAGATTAAAGGTTATTTTTAATGTTGCAAATTATACGCTTCAAGTGGTGTTGGCGAAAAAATAATTCATTAACTTAAATTGAAAATATATTCTGTCATAAAAAAAATGATTCACGAAAGAAATTAATCTGCTATTATCGATTGGATGAAGATATTTCAGAAAATCGTATATCAGTTCAAATTCAAAATATGTGTTACATATATACTATATATGTTTTCCTTTAACTCCTAGTGGAGCATAGGGTGTGAGGAAATATATAACATAGTACGCATAGAAGTATCTACCCACCCATACTAAAAAATTAATGGGCGCTTATGGGCAGAGATATTTCAACAATTGTATTTATGTTCCATTTTAATTCAAATTAAAAACATACCTATGTGGTTGAGCCATACTCACTTCGTGATAACTTACCCACATCTCTTAGCGATCACTGTTAAAATCCCCGATAGATTGAAATATCAATGAATGCTACGAATCCAGGCAGCTAAGATTCTGCGTATTTACAGTTTAATAGGATGAGTGCACCATTACTAATATGATCAGGCCAAAATTACTCGGTGGAGTTACCATCTCTTCTTGCTGATATTTTGGGCATAGATGAGATAAAAGCGAGCTTCAAAAGCTTAAGTCTTTTTCAATGCAGCTCATATATATATGAAATATATGCGTTAAATATGTGCTAAAAATACTTTGTTTGAACTTTTTCTAACATTTCTTTGATCTTTGAGTTCTTTCATTTCTCACATCTCTATATAATTTAATGATATTAATCTTTGATGGAGGTCCGTTAAACTACTACTGGCAAGCAAGCATTTGGTAAAATAGGATCCTTATTATATAAGCATTACATTTCCTACAAAAATATTTCTCTGAGTAAAAACCATTTATCTTTTTTATTTTGGGTTCTGTAAGGTAATTACACTGTACGACAAAAATCAACTTCTTTTGTTATCCAGGAAAAAGATCATATGCACGTGAATCTATGGATTCTATATAGTAATACTAAATACTCAGTTGCTTACTTCCTCATCAATTTAAGTTTTTAAAATACTTTAAAGTTTCAAAGAACCGAATTTTCAAAGAAAAATTTCAAATATTTATACTCACTCTATGATATTAGTATGGATATCAAACGATAAATCCAGCTATTATTTTGCTTATCTTTCGTAACGATAAATGTAGATATTTTATACACAGTATCTAATGCGTATATGCCCCTTATTTCATAGGACAAAAGTTCAACTACTTTTTTTTAATTAAAAATTAAGAACGAGGTTGAAAATTAAAAACCAATTTTTTTCTTTTCACAACTGGATGTATCCTCTTTCGTTTGACTAATATATAGAATCTATAGTTTGGCGTGCATTAGAAATTTTTCCTGGGTAACTTTGACGGTCGCCGGTGTTATAACTAATGAAAATATTCACAATTTTGCGAAATGTAGTTTTCACAGGCCCATTAGTTTTTACTGAATTTTAATTGATTTATACTATTCTCGAGCAAAATCGAATTCCTTTTAGAAAAATGTAGGCCGCCTACTTTACCCCTTCAAACGATACGCCATCGAACTGTGACAGTAGTCAAAACAGAATACTGCTGCAACAGAAACCCAAGCTTGAAAGACTCTGTAAAATTTAGCAGTGGAGTGGAGCAGTTAGGATATCCTCCATCGAATGTAAATATTATTTTTTAATATATACGAAACAAATACTTGTATAAACAAGCACTCAGAAATGGGCATATATAAAATAGCAGGGAAACCTGTAGCTTCGTTTGCTTATTTACTTAGGATTCCGTGCCCAAAAATAGAGTTTGGATGGTGTTATACAATCCTAAAAAAGTGCAACGCATAACGTAAAAGTTTATATTTAAGTGTATGTATAAATAATTGGCTCGTACACCCTTCGTTGGTGTTTGGCCGAGGTCCTCGTTCAATTTGTGGTGTGCGTCTTGATGTTTTCCCACAAATGGAGGGACCTACAGTTTTGCTCGCCTTCCTGGTTTTTTTTGAGGGCTTTTTCACGGCAGAAATGCACTCGGAGTTTTGCCATTTCATTTTGGTGTTTCATGTACGGAGATCCGAACCTATGCACTTCCGAATGGTAATCACGCTCTAACCATTTGGCTCCCGCCGCTGCCTGCAAAACCCCAGTCACATTAACAGGATCGACTAATAAAAAAGCACTGTTTTGTCTAAGCCGTAATATATCGGTAAACTTTTTGGGGCCACAAACACCCCTTTGGGAAGGTAAGTTTCTTGCTTTTGGTCAGTTTTATTCTTTAGTATGAAAATTAACTTTTTTTGTGTACTAGTAATTTTATAAAAGTATGCATAAACAAGAGTTAGTTTAATAAATTAGCAGACTTCATGTAGGGCATAAAATGCATATGAGAAATTTTGAATTGAAGGGTGTCCGCTGGGAAAGTTTGAGGCAATGTTCTAAAACAGAGTACTGCCAGTGAACGTACCTAATTCCACAACGGTTGGTTTTTACATACGCATGTACAAAGGTGTAAATTTTTTAGGTTTTCATGATCAAGGGATTTTCGGGATTTCGTAAATGCAATCACGCGATCCCGAAATTAACCCTAAAATTTATATATATATATATAATTGTTATATATATATATCTATATATAATTGGCGCTTCCACCCTTTTGGGTGTTTGACGCAACTCCTTCTCCTATTTGTGGCGTGCGTCTTGATGTTGTTCCACAAATAGAGGGACCTGCAGTTTCAAGCCGTCTCCGAACGTCAGCTACTTTTTTTTTTTATGAGGAGCTTTTTCATGGCACAATAAACTCGGGGGTTTGTCATTGTCTGCTGAGGGGCGACCGAGTGTCGAACGTACGCCCCAGATTTAGGTATTGATTATTTTGAAAAAATTGCATTAATATTGTTTGATATTAATATGTAATAAAAAATATATATTTTTTTGTTTTAAATACTCTTTTTCTTAAAGTTAGATTATTTCATTAGTAACACAACCAAAGGCAATAATTAAATTTAAACGCATTTAGTAATACTTTAGGCTAAAGATATCTGATTTTGGTGGTTGAAAAAAGTGCACCCTGCACCATTTAAGCTCTAAAGTATATTCATTTATAGTGAAATAGAAAATCAAGTACGTCAGTGCAAATGTTTAGAACGGGGGTGTATTAAGGCTTTCATTGGTAAATGAATTGCGCAATCGAGATATAATTAACGATTTTTTATGGCCGGAATTGGATGGTATTGATCTGGACAACGTTTATTTGCAACAAGACGGCGCTAAGTGCCACACAAGCAACGAAACCAATTGGCCACCGAAATCTTGTGATTTAACATCTTGTGACTTTTTTCTTTGGGGCCACGTGAAAGAGCAGGTCTACGCCAAGAGTCCAGAGTCGATTTAAGAACTCACAGATGGAATTCGTGAGGCTATCGAGGACATAGGGCAGCCACTTTGCAATTCGGTTATGGAAAATTTCATGAATTTTATCGTTTGCCTAATGTTATTTCCACTATGAACGGCATACCTTCCACTTTATAATGAAATAAACATCCGATCATTTAATAGCATTTTTCTTTGCATATCAAATTAACACCTCTGTTTGGAAAACCCTATATATCTGTGTATTAATTTTATATTAAAAAGAAAATAACAACCAAAATATGTTGCGTAAAAAATTTAAAATCCCGACAGTTGACAAAATAGTCTCGCAATTTTAGTGACTTAAAAATATTGAAATCCGTATTTGCTAAAAAGGTTGCTTTTTTGTTGTCAATGCTGCTTTTTCCCTATAAAAAGGGATTTTTCTGTCTTCATTTCAAGTGCTTCATAAGAAATTACCAAGCCCGTAAATTCCAGAGTTGTTGGCATATATTACCGGGATTTTCGGGATCCAAAAGATCGAAATCGTGGAATCCCTAATATCCACTTACACATATGTGGCCCTCCAAATATAAGAATGAACATGCAGCAATACTTCGAAATACCCTTCCCCATAGCTCCAGAGTTTGAAATTTTGAAATGCCTAAGGCATGCATTGCTACATACGAAAGTTGCGACTGCTTGTTGCTTGGTTTCTCTCGCAGTGTTGTTGCATTTTAATCGACGGAGTTTAAACAGCTTGCACACATAAAATTAAGTCGCCGCAAAGTGTGTCTTAGCGATAATAAACGAACTTTAGCAAAGTGCGTGAGCGCACAAATGAATCGTCAAGATTGTAAGCGCGCACATGCGCAACGCATTGGCCGATCATTCTGTTTGTTAGTCGCTGTCTTTTTAGTTCCTTTATTTTGTATTTACTACGGGCAGTGTTTTTTGCAATGGTCACGCACGCGAATGTTAAGTAGCTCCATTTCTACTGGTGGACAGGATAAGCAAAACGCAAGTTGCAACGACAGCTGAGTTCATCTTGACCGTGCCTGTATTTATGCATGTTTCATTTCGCTCTTCCCACTGTTTGTTCGTAGCTGTCGAGCGGCAGACGCGCTACAACTTGAAAAAAATTAACAAGTCTACAAACACAATTTTTCCACATGCAAATTCGTTGTTTCGACGAACAAATGCGGTATGCAGTGATATGTATCGATATGGCAGCGGCTGACGGCTGGCGTTGTTACCAGATCTGTCTAACGTTGTAAGCCAACGTAACAGCGCATGAATCCTTGCTAAACAGTTGTTCAATGCATTTGCTGAGAAGTTCTTAAACAACTACATGGGTAAGGCAATCAAGTTAAACAAAATATAGTAAGTATGTTAGGTAGAGAACTTTTAATTTCTCCCATACCGCTCCGATATTGGCTTCATTAAAAACGCTTAGCTTAGCGATAACACAGTCACTTTTTACTTTTCCTCAACCAGGTCTCTATGACGCTCTCGATGATACCATCCGCGCGCTTATTGCGTGCGTCTGAATAAAACGCGACGACATTACACCGTACATACAACCAATGGCCACATCTACAATAAATCGCCAAAAGATGGACAATTGCGTGATTTTGTTGTTCTTCGTACCGATTCGGTTGTTCATACATCGATCGACGTAATGTTAAAGCCGCTTCTAGTTGGTTATGCAAATTTATGCAATCGCATGAGAACTGGCGCTTAAAATCTCGCAGAAGTTTTCAGACATTTTGCCTAAAATCTACTAATTGATCTGTAGCCAACACGATTTTTATCTTATTGAAAACTCAATTACGCAATTGTTGTCTGTAGGAACGGTTTATATGCTTTAAAAATATTACAAAAATGTATTTACTATTGTAATTTTTTGAATTTACTAGGCATACATCGACGCAAGATTTTGGTATAAATTTTAGTGTGAATTTCAAACGACGAACTAAGTTTGTGGTAAAGTTTGTGTTTGTAAAGATCGTGCTGCATAAACAATTGGCCAATTGATGGCCGTGTTCATCGCATATTACTCGTACAATAGAAATGTGACAGACTCAGATTGGAGGCAAAGGATACTGTCCAAATCATATCAAATTCTTCACACTCACTACTGATATGACGCACAGTTTTTGCGAGCTACAGTTTTATGCAAAAAAAAAAAAGATCCTGATTTTGCTTTTTGGCAAAGATTTCAAATTTTAAGCTTAATTTTCAAAAATTAGTTGCGTGAGAAAATTTATTAATCGGATTGGTTGCCAATTATCATATCCATAAAGCTACTTGTCGACAAAAACGGCTGCAAAGTTTTCAATTTACTCTCTCTAAGTATAAGTAAGACTATAAGTAGATGTCACCATGAACTTTTAAAGGGGTTACATGGGTTTCGTTGGTTCAAAAAATTGATTTATTTTTTTTTTGGCTTATTAATTTCTACAACATCTCAGGAATATTATCCTAAATGTTCAAGTCGATCCGAATAATAAATTCGGAGATACAACCTTTGGAATGTGTGCGCTCCAAGCCACTTTTATTGTTACTCAAAACTTTAAACGCGTTTTTCTCGGAACTGTGTTTTCAAAGTCGGTTGTCAAATGTTCTCGAAAACTACTCAACCGATCTTGATGAAATTTTACACAGGTGTTCGAAATACAATTTACTCGTGCTTCAACGAAGGATTTTGTTTTTTTTTTTTCAATTACAACTATTTAAAAAAACACAATTTCAAGCAAATTTGACCGAAATTTTCATTTTTTCGAAAAATGTCTGCCAAAATTCCAATTTTTACTTTTTTTCTTTCCTTCGTTCAAGCACGAGTTTATGGTCTTAACTAAAACACTTATTTTTGTTTTTCATTTTTGATGAGCCTGTCAAGAGTTATGCTGACAACGCGGACGCACCTTTTTTTCGAGGGGTCACTGGAAATGACGTCACAATGGAGGAGTTTTAACTTTTTTTCTTGAAAATTTCAGAAATTATTCTTTAAATATATATCTATAAGGCAGAAAAAAGTTTGAATTAAATAAATAATTTTTTACATAGAAAAAAAAAAATATTGAAAATAGGCCTTTTTTTACCCGACGAAACCCATGTAACCCCTTAAGCAGCTTAAAAGAAGCGCTTGTACCGTTATCCGCATTTCTTATTACATTGATGGCACTTGACTATCCGCTCTTAACGAGCTAACTGACTTAGGTGTCGTTTTGGCCGAAATGTATATTTCATACTAATCTAAGTTACACCATTCCTAAGTCGTATTCAGTACTTACTTTCATGCACGCTGCACGCTGGAATACACATATTTTATCTGGAGTCTTCATCACGAACGCCATACTAATAGGTAAACTCGTGCCGCTCCAAAACAAAAACGTGAGTACGCTTTGAGCGAGATGTGCGCTAATTAACTTAAAATCTCTTCAAAGTAAAAAAACCTATAATATTCCTCTATTCACTTCTGACTTTATCAAAGGTGTAATTGGATCATAAAATCTCCCCGAGCGCATTTGCTTCATATACCGAGCAGGACCCTCCGTAATAATGATATTTTTTACACAGAGTGTTTCTGAACTCTCTATGCATCTAATGCACCTATTTCTACAACCTTGAATGAATTTAATATTCTTCCAAATTCTTTAGCCATAGATTCTCTTTGCATAAGTTTGAATTCAAGTTATTGTTAAATGTTTGATTTTTTAACACCCATCTCTAAACAGTCTGTAAGTTACTTTGTTAATATAGAGTACTCTTATATGAATAAATACAAGATATAAAAATAAAAAATAAATAAATAATCAGATCAGATTGCAGAGGTTCCCAAACTTCTATATATCCTTGTTGGGTGTTTGGCAGAGCGCCTCCTCCAATTTGTGGTGCGCGTCTTGATGTTGTTCCGCAAAGGGAAGAATTTACCGCTTTATCCCCCACCGAACAGCATACATTTTATGAGACGATTTTTCATAGCAGAAAACATTCGCGGCTTGTCGTGCCTGGCTTCAAAGCGATCGCTATTAGAAAATACATACTTTGTTTCTTTCCTTCCGTTCACACTTCAGCACTGTGAGAAAAAACACAAATTGAATTGACATATTCATTCATAAATGCATTTAGTTTCACTAATGACAGGATTAAGTTGAGTAATGGAAGTTACGTAACGATAGCAGCATAACTTCTAACTTTCGCAGGGTCCAGCGCCTCAAATCATCAAACAGATTCAGTTCTTGCACTAATTTGATTTTATATTGGTGTACATATTTCAAGTTCAAGCTTCTTTTTTAGCAGAGCTTTGCAATAGTTGATAGAGTTTTAGTTAAGTAGAAAATCTGCAACCCACTAGCTTACTTACTTTCGCTTACTTACTCGATTTCGTGCGAGAACCATAAAGAATAATCAAAGCCTACTACGAAAATAGGGGAATTGTGAAAACTAAATTTAGCAAAATTGTGAATTGTTATTATTATGATGACCTCTTCATGGGTTCAAAGTATTTCTC
Organism: Anastrepha obliqua; assembly: GCF_027943255.1. Taxonomy (NCBI): domain Eukaryota; kingdom Metazoa; phylum Arthropoda; class Insecta; order Diptera; family Tephritidae; genus Anastrepha; species Anastrepha obliqua. Next base: position 79,321,062 of record NC_072892.1, read on the forward strand.
TGACGCTAACTTTCTCAGTAAATTTTAGTACTTGTCCTGTTTTATTGAGTTTAGATTTGGTTCGTGGTGATCACGCATCTTCTTCATTCAAGTGGTAAGATGGTAAGTCTTGACCTTCCAGTTTAGTTGTAGTTTGAGGCGCGTTGTAATCTGGTGGTGTTATTGCAAAATTCGGTTGCAAATGTACTTGCAGTCAACGAATTGTGAAATTCAGATTAGTTCAAAATGTTTTTTGGCGAATTGGCTCAGTCAACGAACATAAATCAATTTATTTCAAATTCTCGGGAGGAATAATCTCAAGAGCAATATTAAAATTGAGCAATAATTTAGCGGTCAAGAATGCCTAATTTCAATAATAGAATATTTATGTAAATAAACTAGAATAAATTTAAAATTTTAAAGATAAAATGCGCCTCAATTTATTACTCAGGGACGTAGAGACCATATCCGGGCCCCGGGGGAAAATTGCAAATGCGGGTCCTTTCCAATTATGTCTAATTCATATAATTCGAATTACTCTCGAGTCCGGGCCCCTCTGAGAACTCCGGGCCCGGGGGAAAAAGTAACCGATCCCCCCCCCCCCCCTCTCGTCGGGCCTGCATCTACTACAAGTATATACATCATTAAACGGATAACGAATTGCCATTCGAAATACGTCTATAATTTGAAATTGAAAAAAGAAAGGCGAAGAACTTGTTTTCAAACGCATTTCTACTTTAAGTGACTCTCTTTAAGATATTTCAAATATCCTGCAAGCAAAAAATTCTTTTAATTTGCTTTGTGTAAAGCAAAGCTAATAATTTTGAAATTAATTTTAATAGTTTGAAAGCGTGCAAATGTTCAATTAGCCTTTTTCTCATATTGGCTTTTGCCATTGAAGTCCCTCAACTTTTCCACCCCACACTAATAAAAACATTCGCAATCGATGAATATCGTATTTTATATCGATATTTGCTGGAGTTAAATTTAAGAGAACCTCATGCCCGTAAATCCAAGGGTAATTTTGTTATTAAGAGAGTGGCTGAAAATAGGCGGGAAACAGCTGATTCTCAAATCAACAAAACCTCAATTTTAAAAGACAGAGTACACTGCCACTAAATACCATTGAATAGACAAGGATACCATATGGCACTATTAATCATTAACAGCTGGAATTCGTTACGGTACTTCGTATATCAAAAAAGCAAGAGAGTCACTGTATTGACGGTAAATAGGGCCGGTGGTTGCAACGATAGCAGCAGAGCTGCTTGATGACACAAGCAACAGCATTTCATACAGTTCCAGCAGGCAGAAAACTGCGATAGGCAGACAAACAGAGCCGACGGTTATTTAGACAACAATGGCTGAGTTTTTACTCTCATTGCGCTCACTCTCCGTCTTTCTCTTTTCCTTGTTTTGTTAACAGAATTGTTGTTGCAGCTGTATGAGCTGTATTTATGGGCCGATCCATGTGAATCGTTGAACGTGTATTTTATGGAGGTCGTCGAGCAGCAGCAGCAGCCATTATTCATTTCTTCACTCGTGGCTAAGCAGACAGATAGAAGGAAGCAAGAACCAAAACACTCTGGCTATTGTGTTGATGGCTTTACGTTTGAGTAGCCGTCGGCAAAGCTTCCAAGCAAAAATAAACCATTTTTATTATTGTGTTTACTAAACAATAAGTTTAGTGAATTAGTTTATTTCAACATTCAAATGCTGAACAATGAAATAATAAATAAATAGGCAAATTGGAATATATTCCATTATGCAATAAAAGTGAGTCATCGTTGTTCAGTATATATCTGTATATGCTGATATGTACATATGTATACATAATTTTCAACTTATTTTAAAGAAAAAGGGGAAATTTTAATTAAATCTTCTAGGATTTTCTAGAAGCACACTAGTTTTTAAATCCTTTACAATGAGTCGATTTGTGTAAATTTTACTTCAAACTTTTATTTTTTTTATTTTAGTAATGTTTTGATAATTCGATGGTTTGTATGCACCAATGCATGTTTTTCACTTATGAGATATATGGGACACCTTCATCATGTAGGAAGACTTGATTATCTAAATTCAGAAAGTCTTGGACATCGACTTGTATTTGATTCCTTGGAGAACTGAGCAACTGCTGATATCGGAAACTCGTCCTCTGCGGTTCAAGAGCTATTGCCACTAGGGATGTATTTTCCCAAAACCAGCTATCACTGTCTGTGAACAAGTTTTACACTGCCTTGCAGCCACGCTTTGTGTATAAAATAAACAAATCGACCGAATTTCTAAAAATTTTCAGGCACTGAAAGAAGTGTCCGCTTGAGGAAGTGTGCATTTTTCTAAATTATGGATATTCGATTCATTTTTCTGGGTACGATCATTTGATAAAGCGCGTGCGCATATTAATTACTCATAATACGGAATGCGCAGAAGTGAAAGTTTTCATTTTCACTCCAGAAATCCTCCGCAAAAATTAACTGAAAATGTTCTAAATCTTGAAGAAAAAATCCGGGAGAAAATGAAAATTATTAATTGAGTGATTCTCGAAGTGAGTTTTGAACTCTATTTTAAAAACTGCTCTTGGGATGTCACATTTTAAAATGCGGATAACAACCTTAACAGATTCGGCGTTTATAATAAACAAAATCTAAGTTAAAAAAAATATGTGTATACCTTTAAATTTCATGAAGGGCATTAAACAATTGTGAAAATTTGTTTGTGTCCGAGATAAAACTTCTTGATCTGTTTTAATGAAATTTCAGACGCAAGCTTATTCGATATATGGAACATTTCAAGTTAGGGTATGCTTTTAAATTTGAATACAAAAAAATCATTGTGGTCTTGCCCTTATCCCCGTTTTTTCTTTTTGAAGTGACCACTCCTTCATTTCACGGTCAACCAGCTTTGGAATTAAGTATGTAAATTTTCTAAGGTGGTAGCAAAACATCTGAACTGAGAATGTGAAGCGGAAGCGAGATCAACAAGCGAAGTAAACCAGTTGAGGTAACAAAAGGTTATTTGCTTCAGTAATTTTAGTCTTAAATTTTTTACTGTGAAGAAATTCAAACTCCAAGCAAGCGTAGTGAAGAAAAAGTTCAACACAAGCGGAAAAATTATTAAAAACAAAGCAGTAAAAAAATGCTAGCAAAACAGATGCATATCTACATACACATGTATGTGTAAATGTATATATGTACATAAGCATGAGTGTTTGTTTGTATAAATGCAACATGAATTTGTATCATTCGGAACGATGAAAACATGAAACTTAACAAACTGTTAATTGGTAATTAAAAGTAAACTAGGAGTTGGTAATATACTTAAATACAGACACACATATTTGTTTTCGTCTACGTAAGTAAGTAGGCAGCAGCCAAGGACGTAACAAGCTGATCACAAAAGGGGGGCCGGCTTTTTGTGTTTTGGTTTCCAATATACCATAATATAAATATGCCACCCCGATCAAAGAGAAATATATGCAGAAACACACTTATGTATGTCCGCGTTTAATCCAGCTCTCGAAGCATTTCTGGAACTTTGTTTTCGCTAAAGCCATCAGAGCCGTCTTCTATTTTTCCATTACTTCTTTTCCGCTGTTTCTGCTGTTAAAACGCGTTCCCGTTCGATGACTATTGGATAGTATTCGTTTTGTTCTTGGTAAAAAATTCATGCATAATGCTGACACTGCCAAATCCACGAGTATTTTCCACACAAATCTTTTCTTTTTTGGCGAATTGCTTCACATAAAATAATACTTCTAATTAACTGTCTGATTTTTTGGCAAAAGTTCATGATGCACAATACCGTTGTAATGTATAAAAACCGTGATTATCGCTTTCTTTTTCGACTGAAAACGACATGGTCCTTACTCATAAACCGACATCTCGTCTCCAATTGGCGTACTGATGCGCTTGATGAATGTTGGTTCGGATTCAGCCTGGGAAATTACGTGTGTGACGATATCAACGCGCTCCCTTTTTATCATTACCGAAACTGCTTCCCAACAATTCTAAGATTTAGAATCCTCTTTTAAAGCAAAATTTAATAAAAACTCGTCGTTGCAAATTCAAATCCATTTTTAAAACTGTAAAGAAATCGAAAACGCGTGCAGAGGTAGATTTGCTCAAGACGTAACTTTGGCAAATGTCAAGCAATTTTGGTAGGAATGTAAATCACTGATGTGGCAGTCTAACAAAAATACAGAGCTCATATTAGTTGACTTAGCGTATCACCTGGTGGTTGTTCCGGGAACTTTTTGATTAAGGTCGTGTACAACATTTAGGAAAGCTAAATGATAACAAGTTTTCTCAGATTTTTTGTGAACTCATCTAGAGAATATCTCAGTTCTTGGCATATATAAACAGTCAATACAAAAAAATATATGTGGTCATAATTGCTGATAAATATAAAAATGATTTTGTTTCCGATCAGAGTAGTTCTTCACCAAGTCTTTGCCCATTTTAGAGCACTAGCAGAAAGGTACTTCCAATTAACTCCGAGATGTCTTTAAGAATATTTTGAAAACTACATCAGCGAACGATCTATGAATTCATAACAGTTGCAAAATGTGTTTTAAATGTGCGGCGTATTTAATCATTCCTGTGAATAGACGAAAGGGTATGACGAACGGAAAACGAAAGACTTTAATTTGTATTTTTTGATACATTTTAGAAATTCAAATATGTGCTAATAATATGTGTTGAAGAGCGCAATGGTCCCCTGACTCCACCTCTCTGGCTACGCCCTTTTTGACAGCGGTTACATTAGCTAAACTGAACTGATAAACGCAGACGGAAGTTCAAAGCCACAGGGGGACTTGCACATTTGAATAATTCAAATCAAAAACAATGCACAGTTATGAGAATTCTTCCAATGACTGGCTGGCCACCTCCGCGGCAATCCGAAAGGGAAAGAATTCGAAAAAAACTACGACCGATCAGAAATCATTCACGTTTCGTTGCATCTGCTCAGCTCAGCGGACGTAACCGTCGCGCTTGCCTTGTTGTTGCTTGCTGTAAGCCATTGTTTCCATAATATTTTTTACATCGAGAATGTAGTTTTCACTCACTTAGCTTGTGCCCAAAGAAGTGGATAAATGTGTTCACATGTATGTGTGTGCAGACAGTGTTGTGCGTTACATTAGCAGGCAAAATAACCGATGAGAACTTTGCTACAACTAGGCAAAAGAATCTTTAAATTTCTTATTTACTATTTGTATGTATCTTATTTATTGAAAAAACATGTAAACGGTATCTCATTATTTTGTTTACAGGAAACGTGGTAGGCATCGAGTTTATTATGATGGCAATTCTTAAATATAAAACATGTCTATTTAAATCAAAAGTGGGGAAGCTTTCCAGACTTATTGCTGTTGAGCGTCATAATGAACTATTTTACTTTTGAATAAATGATCCAACATATATCGGGCGTTTCTTAACTGCATGAGAACTATCTATAGCGATAACTTTGCTTTGGCATCTGAGAATGGCAAACAGTGTTGCCATTACTGTTCAATAAGCTTGATAATAAATCAACAATGGCGAATCTCTGGGAGTATTTCTGCTAAGAAAAAACTCCTCATAAAAAGCATCTGCCATTCGGGTGAAATCATAAAATTGTAGGTCGCTCCCTATGTGGAAAACATCAAGCAAATAAGAGGAGGAGCTCGGCCAAGCAACCAACAAAAGATGTAAGCGCTAATTATTGTTATCAGTATTGTATACATATAGATGTCATATCATGATATCCATGTGAATAAATGATTTCCTTAGGCTACAATAGATAAAATAGTGCAACGTACTTTAGATTTCAGATGTAAGAATCTTGCAATTTTGTATGCCATTTGATCCGAAGAAGTGATAAACTGCACAAAAATTTAAAAAACGATGTGTGATAGATATAATTCTTTGACCCTCTGCTCTATGGATGATTGGCAGCACTTTGCACCAAATTGGATTTCGATATATCGATGGTTTTCGAGAAAAGCGACACAACTAAAATTCGGAGTTTTGCCGTTAAAAGCAAAAATCAACTACAGAGTTTATATATTTTTATCTGGAAAAGCGTCATAAGCGAATCTTGAAGCAATTCTGAGAGATGGCGTTAGTGTCGTTTTGTCAGGTGATCGAATTGGCGCGTCACTTATCTAGAAAACTGACCCAACTCAGTATTTTGTATTTTTGAATTATGCCACTTTTCTCGAAAACCATTGATATAGTGTTATTTACGAAGTTATCCGTTTTCACACATTCATTAAATTAAACAATTATCATATTTTAATATCAATAATTCTTATACACTTCTGAAAGAGTGGCATTTTGTGGTATGCAAATGCAAAATGTGTGTGTATATGAGTATATGCTCGCGGTATGAATTGCAATCGTTGTGCACAACACTGTATAAAATGCACATATGAGACAATAAACATTGTTGCCAGCTGTGGCAGCAGAGGACAGTGGTTGTTAGGAGTTTCCCTCGACTTGCCACCTGTTGGTTTGTGGCAGGTAGAAGAGCAGGAATTCTTCGTTTTTATCAACAGTTTTATTTTTTTCTTGTCTAATGTGTCTTATTAAAAATTCACATTCCTTCTTGAATAATTGAGCGCATTCTTTGTAACTTCAACACTTTTTTGTGGAATTTACTACATTTGTATACTTACTTTAATTAAAACGAAGACCCAAGTTGCGATAAATGTACTTGCACATATTTATGTACGAATCATCCATCATGAAAAATATACCAACAATCCATGGAAAATTACATTGTGTTTGTTGACAAAAATATCGCAGAGCTGCTGGTATGTCATGAAAATCGGGTCGTAGTTCAAAGCTCAATGCTTCAATAACTTTCAGTAAACAATTTACAAAAAATGCGACTTGCTGAAAAGTTATAAGTTAATATACATATTTTTTTACTACTTTTCGTATGTTGAAAAAGTACTGTACAAGAAACATCGGAGAAGTTGTGGCAGTAGAGCAGTTAATTTGATTTTGTTTCTCTCTACATATTTGGTCTCTGAATTGTAAAATTATGTTTAAATTACTCTAAATGTCAAACAAGTGTTTATAGATTTTGACATTATAGGGAACACAAGCAAAAACAAAATGCATTGCTCTTGTTCTTTTTGTTCTACTACTACGACCTGTTCAATGTGCTTTGTTACTGTACCTGTAATTACGTTTTTCCCTACAGGGTAACTCTTCATAACACACACACATCTGAGCTCATACTACTCCGTTAATAAATAAAATATGTATTATATATATTTTTTATACCTCAAGCGTAAAATTCTCTTTTCGTCGCACGCATCGTCAATTTGCCACTGGTTATGCGTCTAAAATTTTAAGGGCGAATTTAGCCCTGCAGCAAATCTTATAATTTCATTTCATTTCAATTTTATCGCAGTCTACCATATAAAAATCTTACAGACTGGAAAGGTGCCTTTTATATGTCGGGATTAGAGAACAAAAACAAATTTTAATCATCGAAAATTATTTTATTGTTTTTCAGAATATTCTCCATGAAGATCCATACACTTTTGCATGCGTTTGAACCAATTGTCGAAGCACCTTTGCCACTCTGAATGAGGTACCTCCAAAACATGCATTCTGAATGCCGCAACCGCTTCTTCAGGTGTCGAAAAACGTTGACCTCTCAGTTGAGAGAGCTCGCATTGTCCTGGTGAAGAGTGATTCGCCTTTGGCGATTGGTTTTCCTAATTTCTTGGAAGACAACTGGCAAACAAATGGTTGTGTAGCACTCAGAATATACTGTTCTGCGTTGTTCTAGTAGCACGGTTGCGACATGTCCAGTTTTTCCGAAAAAAAGGCGACCATTTTCTTGGAAGTGCTTCGTTCGCGAACAACTTTTGTTGGACTTGGCTCATCCTGAAACACCCATACAGTCGAATGCTGTTTACTTTCGGGCTGAGACGCATAAATCCATGATTCATCACCTGTCACGATGTCATAGACGTGTTTCGAAGCCCCGCGATCGTATTTTTTGAGCATTTCCTTCGACCAATCGACACGAGCCTTTTTTTGAGCGATTGACAAATTGTGTGGGATCCAACGCAAACAAATTTTTTTGACAGTCAAATGTTTATGGAATATTGAATGTATGCTGGCCCCACTAATGCCTTAGATTGTCTCAATCTCACGACAGGTCACATGACGATCTTGCAATATCAGTTCGCGCACAGCATCAATGGTATTCGGAACAACAACTGATTTTGTACGACCTTCACGAAATTCGTCTTGGAGTGAACTACGACCACGATTGAATTCACCATACCATCGATAAACACTGGTCCTTGATGGAGCTTCATCGCCAAAAAATGAATTAAGTTCATCCATGCAATGTTGCTGAGTTAATCCACGTCGAAAGTTGTAAAAAATAATCGCACGAAAATATCGTGAACATTTTTGGACCGAGATGAATCTTTTAAGTTACTGTAAACAACACAAATAGCGCTGGTATTTCCAAACGTTCTGAGTACGTAAAAGCCGAAAAATGTCAAACTTTGCGATACAGCTGTCAGTCGCCAGATTGCAACACCAGGGTTGCCAAATCCCGAAATATAAAAGGCACCCCTTACCATAGAAGCGGGTCTCTAAATGGTTGAGTAGTTGAACGGCGTTAGGAAACGTTAGGTTCTGAGAGGAGCATTGAAACCAGTTTACTCGCTAAAATCCTCCGTATAATTCCGTAAAAATACTAAGTTACTATTCGCCTTCGGAAGAAAATAGCCCGAGTAAAATCCGAGTTAATGAAAATGTTTAACTGCGCAGAACTGATGGTTTAATATAATGTAACGCAAAATAGTGGTCATTTAAAAACGAATAAGTGGAAACATTTTTTATATAATATCATTCCATGATTTATTTCTCGAGTTCCAACTGATTAGTTTATTCAAATCAAGCTGCATATAGAGAACATCTAACAGACAAGTTTTACTAAGAAACAATTTCAGGACGTCGGCGTAAAGCAAATGTGTCGAATATTTGACACAACGGCCAATATCATTGATAAATAAGACAAATAAAGCTGATGTATTGCATCTGTTCAGCGAAAGGGCACTAGGAAATTTAGCGAAATACATGAAAAGAACAACACAAAATAACTTGAGTTGATACAACCGGCTTGAGTGAAAAGCGCATCATTCAATGCGACCTGATTAATAGTGGTGTAAAGTAGAACAAAGAGACTACTGGGTCTAGAAAGTATTATGGAATTCCAGCAAAAGCTCAAAATGCTGGATGCACGCTTAAAATCGAGGTGCATCCACATTAGGTGAGAACAGTAGAACAGCTGAAATGTTTTTTCTTGCAATATCAAACTAATCTTTTGTCTTATTTGTTGTTGCTTTAATTGTTTGATTACATTTTTGTTCAAATGCGTCTTTCTTCTTCAAGATATAAAAGCGGAGTAAGTAACGTTTATTCAATATTGTGCATATATAGGTAAATAAGAAAAGCTTAACAAAAAGGAATTTATAATAACTAGAATACACGTTGACTATTTAAGAGTTGCCATCTCAACACTCCTCCTCAACGTGGATACTGTTTTACAAAAATTATTCAAAATTCATTAATTTCATGAAATTATAATGTTTGTTCCTGGCTAAATTCTTCGTTAAAATATCAGCCAGCATTTCGTCTGTAGGACAATATCTCAGCTCAACTTCCTTCCTCTGTACGGCTTCGCGAATGTGATGGAATTTGATGTCAATATGTTTGCTACGTTTATGATAAACAGGATTTTGCGCCAATTTCATAGCGCCTTGGTTATCGATATACAGCTCTACAGGCTCGTTTTGACCAATTCCAAGTTCAACCAACAATCGCCTCATATATATAGCCTCTTTTGTTGCATCTGATGCAGCCATATATTCTGCCTCTGTGCTGCTGAGTGCAACCGTATGTTGCTTTCTCGACTCCCAAGATATTGGACAATCGCCGTAGAAAAACATGAACCCAGTATACGACTTCCGGTCCAACACGTCACCTCCCCAGTCAGCATCCACAAACCCTTTTATGGACTGCTCGCCTGCACGGAATTTCATTCTCATTTCTACAGTGCCAGCCAAATACTTAAGAATATGCTTCAGTTTGCAAAAATGCTCTACATGAGGGTTACAATTACGCTGCGCCATTTTTGACACTGAATGCAGTATATCAGGACGCGTTGTAATGGCCAGATACATAAGAGCACCAATAAGGGACTGATAATCCGTTTGATTTGCCTTCTCGCAATCATCTGCACAATCGACTTGATATCCCTTCTCTAATGGAACCGATACAGCTTTGCAATTTTTCATACCATACTGTGACAACATTTCACGTATGTACTGTGCTTGACAAATAGTCATCTCGCCTGTTTCTCCATCGCGACTAAACTCAATTCCCAAAAAGTGTTGTAACATACCTTTATCGCTTACCTCGAATAGTTCTGCCAGTTGTAGTTTTATTTTAATCACCACTGCCTTGTCTCTGCACCCTATGATCAGGTCATCAACATACACCAGCACCAACGTAAGCTGCTCGTTGAAATTTGCCTTGTATAAGCAGGGCTCATTTTCGCATGCAGTAAAACCAATGCGCGTTAACACACCATCAAGCTTGCTATTCCACTCTTTGCCACTTTGCTTTAACCCATATATGGCCTTATGGAGTTTCAAAACTTTCTGCGATGACTCGCCCTCGACGAAATGTTGCGGTTGCTGCATGTAGATCGTGTCTTGAAGCTCACTATTTAAATATGCTGAATTCACATCTATTTGATGAAGATGCATTTCATGTTGCACTGCTAATGCCAACATAAGTCGAATAGTAGAATATCTTGCAACCGGTGAGAATACTTCTTTGTAATCAATTCCATAACGCTGATTACAACCTTTCGCCACAAGACGTGCTTTGTAGCGCACAATTTTGCCGTGTTCGTCTTTCTTTAATGCAAACACCCATTTACATGGAATGGCTGTGCCATCAGCTGGCAAATCTGTCACTGACCAGGTATTGTTTTTCTTAAGCGCGAAATATTCGTCTTCCATTGCTTTTTTCCATTTTCTACTATTTTTAGAAGTTAGCGCTTCTTCAATGGTTTGCGGTACCCCTTCTCCTACCATGCTGTATAATTCATTGAATTGATCTTTCGGTCTGCTTACCTTGCACGTGCGCGGAAGTTTGGGTCTGCCTTGTCCGATTTTCACTTCTCTCTTTGCTTGCTCTTCGCTCATCTGATGCGCGCTTGAATCGCTATCGATGTCACTGTTTGGTGTATCATAAGCATCTTCATGCTTACTTTGCTGCAAAGTGTCTATCTCTTTCTCCCAATTCAGTAGCACTAAATCTACCTCTTCTTCAGGGTTGTCACCATCAAAACATTTATTAAAAGCAGTTTCGTCAAACAAAACGTCTCGGTGCTCAATAACTTTATGACTCTTTCCATCATATAAGCGATAAGCTTTTGCTGTTGTTGAGTAACCAACCATAATGTACTGCCTACCTTTGGCCTCGAATTTGGACTTCTTATGCGTCTTGTCTAATGCAACTGCAATAGAACCAAACGTGCGAAAGTGCTTTACAGTGGGCTTTTTGTTCCACCACACTTCGTACGGAGTTTTGTCTCCCAGCTTATTTGATGTGCATCTATTCCTGATATATGCTGCCGTATTTATAGCTTCAGCCCACAAACATTGAATAACACCAGCATGCACCATCATCGATCGCGCCATCTCGACCAGTGTGCGATTTGCGCGTTCCGCCACTCCATTTTGCTGCGGAGTATATGCCACTGTCAACTGCCTTGTTATACCGTATGTTTGAAGATATGCGTCGAATTCTGCATTGACGTACTCGCGACCGTTGTCAGACCTGATCGCCTTGATTTTATGTCCAGTTTGAAGTTCCACTTGTGCTTTAAATATCTTGAAATATTTAAAAACTTCATTCTTTGCTTTCATGAAGTACACGAAAATACGTCGTGATAAGTCATCAATAAAGGTAACGAAATATTTTGAGCCACCTACTGAATTAGTTCGGAAGGGTCCACACACATCTGAGTGTACAAGTTGTAGCAAATCCTTTGTTTTTGTACTAGACTCATCAGGAAACGGTAATACATGAATTTTGCTTAGCATGCAAGTTCTGCAATTTCCTGTATCGCCACGACTGTTTACTTGCATATCGCGCACTATATTTCGACGGTTTAGCTCCCGCAGACTTTTGAAGGTGTCCCGTTTCGGTTATGCCATGCTATGTCACTATTGCATGCTGCAAATGCTTTTTCTGCGCTATTTCTTAACACAAAAAGGCTATCTTTTCTATCGGCTTGTAAAAGTACTTCGCCTGATCTGTCGTTTATTGTGGCTTTGCTCGAGTCGAATATCACTGTATACCCTTTCTCTACAGCTTTGCTTACAGAAATAAAATTTGCTTGTAGTTCTGGTGAATACAACACATCTTTCATTTCGATTCCACGACGAATCACAATATCTCCTTTGCCTATTGCTTTTATATAGTTGTCTCCAGCAAGTGCAATCTGCTCGTCGTGTTTATCCAAACGCGTGAACATGCGGCGGTCGTTACACATATGTGATGTCGCGCCACTGTCGATATACCATGCTGTCTCTTTCCAACTTTTGACTTCAGCAGCACTCAGCATCGCTAGTCCTTTGTTCTTATTGTTCTGTTTCTTCTCACACTGATTTGCATAATGCCCCTTCTCACCACAAACGAAGCAATTTCCTTTGAATTCTTTTCGCTCCTTTTTGAAGCTGTTGCCGAACTTTTTCTTTTTCACGCTTTTCGCTGTAAACGCATGCTCACCTGTTGCTACTTCGCTCTCGTTGTTCTCATTTCTCCTTTTGCCTTCTTCCAGAACTTTCTGCTTCAAAATGGTGAAATTGGGTAGGGAGTCCCTTGTTTCAATAGCCACCACGAAGTTCTCGAATTCTTTGGGCAAACTGGATAAAAGCATAATGGAAAGCAACTCCTCCTGAATTTCTATACCCGTTTCAGCCAGCTTTTCTGAAATTTCTGTGAAATCATTAATATGTTGCACCACATTGCCATCTTGCGCCATGGTCAAATTCAGCAGTCTCTTGTAAAGCGAAACCTTTTGCAACGGCCCTTTCGGATGATGCACCTCCTGCAGTTTCACCCACGCATCTCTAGAAGATTTGCACTTCTTTACATGTGCCAATTGCGGCGACTTAACACATAAAAAGATTGTTGCTAGCGCTTTTTCATCGTCGGCTTCAAACTTCAATTTGTCCTCTGCATTCTCATGGGTCAACTTCCCAGACACCATCTTCCAGTAGCCTCCATGGATGAGCACACTCCTCATCTGCACTTCCCAGGAATCATAGTTTCTGTCATCTAATTTGTCGATTTGAAGACTAGGTACACTCATCTTGAGTCCTTACCTCACAAAATTTTTTTTCTTTCAAAAGCGCAAAATCGAAAGGCCCTGGGCCCATAACCTGTTCAAATGCGTCTTTCTTCTTCAAGATATAAAAGCGGAGTAAGTAACGTTTATTCAATATTGTGCATATATAGGTAAATAAGAAAAGCTTAACAAAAAGGAATTTATAATAACTAGAATACACGTTGACTATTTAAGAGTTGCCATCTCAACAATTTTAATTGAAGTTCTAACACTCAAACCAAAAAATTGCAAACGCCAAATCATGCAAAAAAAAACACTTCCAAATGTGGGTTTTTTTCTATTGCCATCATTTTGTATGGATTCGCCTTAAATAAAACGAGGCATCCAACTGTGGATACTCAAATAAAATGAAACAAAATGAAGTAACTGTAATTAAATGTTAAATGTGATCGATTTCGAGTATTCTTTTGCAGGACCTATTCTCCTATGGGATCATAGGACGTCAATTGCATGATCGGTAGAAGAACTTACTTTTCATTCAGTTTTATTTACAATGCTTTCAATGACAACACTAACAGCGATGAGATGACCAATCTTTTTCAAATTATGGTGTTCTTTGGCCGACCTCCTCCTATTTCTCCTACGCGTCTTGATGTTTTTCCTCGAACGGAGGGACTTACAGTTGTATACCAATTCTGAATGGCAGAAGTTGCTTTTTATGAGGAGCTCTTTCATGACAGAAATGCACTCGAAGGCTTACCATTAAATGTTGAAGAGCGGCCGCTATTAGAAAACACTTTTTCGATCAATTCGTCTTCGTGTTCGGAGTTTCGAGCCTATGCACTTCCGAGTGGTAGTCACGCACCAACCCATTCGCCTATGGCGATAGCTACATATCGCCCATAGTCTTTGAAATAATCGCCTTTTTGTTCTACCAACCAATTATTCAATGAATGAAACTCTCATGCAATATGCCCAATTGAGTAATATTTCCAGTAGCATTACAATGGTGTAGATTTTAATTTTAATAATCAGTAAATCAAATTCGATTCCTTTGTAACATATAACTAATTATTTGGTAAGTAAGGCATCTCTGTAGACTCAAAATCAAAATAAATAAAATAAAATGTACGAGTATGGCACGTTTGAAATATATGTAAGTATGTAAACTGAACTATACAAATGTCTTCTCTGAACTATTTCTTTGTCCTTAGGTAAGTGGAAGATGTGGAAGGGCAGCAGCAATTTTCCTGCAGGGGTGATAATGCCAACTACGAATGGTTCCTTCGAGAGGTGGCATACAAATGGAAGTAATAGAGGTGCAAAAACCAAAAGCATATGAAAAAATTAGATACACGCTTGTACGTATGTATGTATGCGCAAACACTTTGATGCAGTTAAACAGCGAACACATTCGATAATTGCGCTTGTGAACTGCAATTCCATTTTAATTGACGTAATTAGAAGCACTTTTTGTGCATGTTGCTTCTTGCTGGACAATTTACTGGTTTTAAATATCTTTTAACCGATGAAAACATTGATTATATTAGGTTATTTTGGGTTTTTTGATTTAGTACTGGTTTTGAACTTAACATTTTTCAATAGCGCAAGGTTATTAAATTAGTTATTTGTTGGTATTTATGTTGCTGCCATTTAGAAGTAACCGGAGTTGATTTTTTTAGTTCAGTTTTAAGTGGATGTTTTCGAAAAGAATGTGGTTTGGGGTTTTTAGTTGTTTCTCCTTTTTACACTTTAAATATGTTGGTAACAAAATGTAAATACAAGCTGGAAGATATCAGCAGAATCTCTAGGCTCCTTGAGTATTGATCCCATACAACACTAGCATTTTTATCTTTATATATTTATTTACTCTCTACCGATTACTCTAACATAATAAACTTTAGTTAAACAATTTTAACAAATTGAACTTAAAGCTTCTTATTTCTAAGCTAAAGTGAAGATCTTCAGCATAATTATTGCATGTGCGAATGCTTCCTGCGAGTGGCTAATTAAATTCATTATTGATCTTGAAAATATTTTCAACGAACAAAACAAACGATTTCTTATTAATTCGCGGTATGGGGTTTGAAACTTAGAATTAGAATTTAAAAGATTATACACACATACAATTTAAAAATATGTTCTCCTATCTTCCGAACTCTGCGAGCCGAGTAAATTGCGCTCACCAATATATGTAGTTTGCGAGAACATTTGGCCATGATAAAGTACGCAAATCAATCTTTGTAAAAATTCTTTGAACTTGTTCAACTTTAGTTTAATAGTGTATATGTAGTTGATAATAGGGGCTCCAGATTATGCCACAGTGGCTCAATTGACTACACAGTAAGCATAGATACAGCGCTTTGAGAGTTAACGGATCAATAAATACTTAGATAAAACATAGTTTATGAAAAGGAAAGCTTTGAATTAAAAATTAAACTCAGGTCCGTTATTGTGTCATTGCGCCACAACTTATGACCATTTAGTACATAATGGAAAATTATTGTTTTAGATTTTCTAGCAAAAGTCACGATACAGCACACATTAACATTCAATGAAATTGTTCAAATCAGCTTGGAGATCAACGCAATTTTTTATTGAGCTTTACTTCCTTCTCTGATAAAGTAAGTCTACCCAGGTGCTTGTGCAGGGTGGGCCATATTGCGTTTGCTTTTTGAACCACCTTTTTTTTTGAGAATGGTAACACAAATGACATGTCAAATGTGTTCATAATTTACTTAAAGGTTTGACATTTACGAAATGGGACGCTATACGCTTGAACAAAATTGGGAAATATTGAAAACCTATTTCCAAAGTGGTGAGTCTTCTTCTTCTTTTCTGATTTTCTCATCGGTGGCTACGTCAATAAGCAAAATTGTCGGATTTGGGGCTCAGAAAATCCACACGTTACTGTAGAGAAGCAAATGCATCCACAACGATTCACTGTTTGGTGCGGTTTTTGGTCTGGCGGCATCATCGGGCCATTTTTTTTTCGAAAATGAGCGAGGACCCACGGTTACAGTAAATGGCGAGCGTTACCTTGACATGCTCAACGAGTTGTTTCCAAAAATTGAAGAGCATGACATGGACGACATTTGGTTTCAACAGGACGGTGCAACTTGTCACACTGCCAAAGTTACACTCGAACTTTTGGCTACCGTTTTTGAAAACCGAATAATCAGCCGAAATTCCGATATCAATTGGCCGCCTCGGAACTGTGATTTAAGCCCGTTGGACTATTTTTTGTGGGGAGCCGTTAAGGACAAATGCTATGCGAACCATCCAGAGACGATTATGCTTTAAAACACGAAATCGAAGTTGCCATTCATGAAATTGGAGTCCAAACACTCGAAAATTGTGCTTATGAATTGGGTTGATCGAATGGCTTACTGTAAAGCCAGTCGTGGCAGTCATTGGAACGATATTATTTTTCACTCAAAAGAAAAAAGTTTGAAAAAATATTGTTTAGTTTTTTTTTTTTATAGCCGATTCAAAAAGCAAATTTTACATGGCCCACCATGTACTTTGTATTTCCTATACCTCCTGAGTGAGAGAGGAGAAATTACCCTTTACTAGGCTTCAAAATGGCTCTAGGCCTACAAATGAGGAGGCCCCTTTTTTCTTTACTGATTTATCTGCCTTTTCGTTCCTATATATTTGTTAAAAACGAGCAAACTCACTCAATTTTGGCACAAATATTGAACTCAATCAAATAAATATGACGCAAGAAAAATTGAAAAAAATGAGAGGTGCCACCCCGCCTTGTAGGCAAATGCGTGTACCTCGATAACGATTAAATAAAACTCGTCAGCACTTCGTACATTATTGCTCTCCTCCTCATTTAGATTTGATATAAATATTTTTATAATCGGACAAAAAACACGCTTCCGGCGGCCATGGGTCCGCCAAACTTCCTAAAATTATACCAAAACCTCTTCACTGAAATCACTTTACTTTATACAATTATTTTTCTCTTATTACCTGTGATGTAAATAAAGAAATTTCTTTGAAAATTTCCGCGAATGTCAGCCATTTGTATTGCGCAATGGAAAGCATGCTTTAAGATATAACCTAATGATTATTGTTATTGTTGTTAAAGTGGCTGCATTTTCTGAACTAGGACACAGGTAATTGCGTTTAACGCCGTTTTAATACCACAATCCTCTGTTGTTTTGGTAGTTTTTTTAAAGCCACCTCGTTGTGCCTAGGTAAAGAAGAAGATGCCCAATTTTTGATTTAATTTGATTAAATTTTAACCAATTATTGGAACAAAAATAAATACAAGCATACAAGTAATACTGTTTGATTGCACAATGGTGTGCTGCACTAAAAAAATATCAAGCAAGCAGTCAAGCCACAATTTCTTTTCAATCCACATACATGACTTTATATGTCAGCTTTTTTGAATTTTGTTATATTAGTACGAAAAAAAAAAATTGTAAAAAATGTTAAATGTTTAAATTCCAAGCCAGCAACGCTTCCATAATCTACAAGGTTATAATAGAAAAATGCATTCCAGCAGTATTTCTGTTTTGTATTACATTTGAAGTTCTTACACTCTTAAAAAACAAACGATATTAAAAAGCGTTTTCCTGTTTTGACATGGCTGTTCAATATTTCGAAGAATTTGAGTCTGTAAAAACTGCCAAGCTTCAATGTGGCCAAGGCGCTGGCGTCTAAAATAGCATTTCTCTAAAACTATTCCCTAATAAAATTCCGCAATTTAATTATTACTGTTTGCTTTTAACGAACTGCTTTTGTAACTAAAAGCTACCCACTGAACTCTCTGAACTCTTATTTAAACCTTCAATTAAATTCCTAAAGTTTATAAATAGTTGACGGTTATTTTCTTCTACTGCACTCACAGTCAGTGCAGCCACAATAACATCCAAACCAAACCAACAACCAAAAACCACTTAGTTGGATTTATACAAAAGCAAAACAAAATGCGTGTGTAATCTTGAAACAGAAAAACAAGTAAAAAAATCTTTTAACATCAGTTCTGCTTGTCTTGTTCTTTGACGTTTTCTGGCGTTCTCAACCCTGTCAACCATGGATACGCGTGTTACATACGACTATGCATGGCTTGGGGCTGCCAATGCTACCTACGTCACGCTCAAACATACATACACACTCACATTCAAATATAAACCTGTACTCTCACTTAAATAATTTTCTTGAGACAGTTGCCTTCAAAAGTGGAGCTACGGCAACGAAAGTGCCTGCTAAGGGTGGCGGACAAAAATGTGTACAAAGTTTCAAGGAAACCTAACTCGCCTTGCATGGCAAAAGCTTAAAACACACGCATGCCGATGTACTGCTGAGTAGTGCGCTCACGATGCGCGTTTAGCGAGGCGTTGTTTCCTCGCTTCAAGCATGCTTTGGTTACTTTCCGCACGGAAATACCGCATCTCAATCCCCTTATTTCCCCTTTCTATTGTCTACACGTCTGCTCGTCTGCTGCGTCGTACATCGCACGCCAACCCGCATCCTGTAACTTTCCACATTCATCCGTCCACCATCATTGGCCGAGAGCTGATGCTTCTTGGCTTGCATGCTAGCTTCACTGTTTGCACCGGTCCATTTTCACTTAATGCAAGCGAAACGGAAATGATGGCAACCACCTCCACAGCAGCACTCAAACCAATACAAGTTATTCATAAACTCCGCAATAGATTGCTGCTCTGGCTTAATTTTAGTAACTCTATAGTAATTTTAGTAAATTCAAAGGAACCCGTCACACACACTTACAATAACCACATCTGTCAATTGAAAAACTGAACAAGGGAAATCTACTAAATAAGAGAAGAAGTGAGTAAAGCCAAATGTTTCAATCAAGTAGAGTTTTTGATTTATAAACATTATATCCGCGGCCGTAAACCACAGTAGCTTAGGTTGGCTTAAGATAAAAATTAAATTGTTTCCTTTTACTATACCGTTCGCCTACTTTTCTAATTTTTTATTTGTCATCATTATTTTTTATTTAAATTTATAAATATAAATTTTTATGATAATTTATTTATAAACAAAGATTTTTCAACTTAAGCTACTATGTCAAACAATCACAGACCCATATGCATACGCAAATTGACGCATACACCCTTTGTTGGGTGTTTAACCGAGCTCATCTTTTTATTTCGAGTGTTCTTCTTGATATTGTTATACAAATGGAGCGACTGACAGTTCGGCTACAGGATGGCAGATGGTTTTATATGAGGAGATTTTTCACGGCAGCAATACAGCTATCAGAAAATAATCACTTTGAAGCTGCGGGCCTACGGCAGGTTTTCAACTCGGCCACTACCGCATAAAACATAATAAATATAGAAAATAAAATATAATGAAATATTAAATTCAGAACAATTTTCACGAAAATCTGATGGTATGTGATGAGAAGAGTTTACACATTATTGCAATATCTCAACCACAATTTCAAGCGAATATGATTTTATCTTCTGACTTAGTTTTAGTTGGTAATTCTGAAGGAAACTAAAATGTGTGCAGCTCTTTGAGCGACTCATGATTTTTAGAAATATGTCAAGTATAAGTAAATATATGAGCATACATGAAAGATTATTAGAAAGTTGCTGCTATAATCAGATATTGGCCCACCAACAACACTTTAATTTTTTTTCTGACTTCTCTGTGCCTTCTACTTATGTATACTTGGTTGGCTTAGGGGTTGCCTTTATTTGCGTCTTCATCATCAGATAGACAATCATTGCCATAAGCTTCATTGTCATCACCATCCACTTTTGCCGGCAAATATTTATTTCGTCTCGTTTTCCTTTTTCTTAATTTCTATGACACCATCCGCCAACTTCACGTCTAAAAGTTGCGTATTTTTAATTTATTCAATTCCTTCACGACTCTCGTTTGCCGCTTCCTTACCTTATTATACATATGTACGTATATATGTACATATACTCTGCTTCCAATATAGATACTGAAAAGCCCAACAAGCAAAAGCGAAGCTCTACAATGAACCAATAAATGATATCTTACACAAAGTCCAATTCTAAATTTTGTGAGCGTTCTCCCCGCGGCAAATTAATTTTTCTAGAGATAAAAATTCTCGATAGATTTTCTACTGAAGATTTGGAAAAGGAAATTAGGGCTTCGAATCAGCTTTTCTTCAATAAAATAAGCTAACGTAGAATTTATTTTATAAATAAAAAATGGTTCCATCGCAACCGTTGTGCAGCAGAGTCCAGGACCATAAGCGACGTCGGAAGGAGTTGAGCAAAGACAACTGCGAATTGTGGCAATTAACTTATGTATACACCAGAAACTGACTACCTTGTGTCACTGGTAAACGTATTTGTATACTTTTATATAACAAATATTCAAAGCATTTTTCGAAATTAACGTTTTTAGTGGTATCATGAAAATAAGTGAGCCACATTACAGCAAAGTGTAATTAACTTTTTAGTATAATATGGCGAATTCAGAGCAACGAATGAGTTTGGATGAGTTGGCTAGTCATTGGAGATGAATGTGAATGTGTTCTTGTCTGACAAATAACGGCTGAAAAATTTTATATGCAGACGCGCTGACCCATTTTGTGTTCCTTGCGTAAGTGTTTATGGCAAAACCAGCCCTTGAAATATTGTCGCATCCACCCTATAGCACATATATACTGATATATTGAGCTCAACAGAGTCTTATATTGATGCTCGTCATAAAAACCGAGCATCAAACCATTGAAATATAAAGAATTTTTCTTCCATCTTCCTTCAAGAGTTTTTATTCATAGCAATAAAGAGAGGAAGAAAGCCCATGGGGTGCTTACGGTTAGACTCGGGCTGATAATCAATTTTGAAGTAATTTACCGAAAAAAGAGAGTATAAAAATAATTGTTTGATTAATTTTAAAAATTTGTTAAACCGAAAACTCGACTTCACAAATTTGTGAAGTATATCTAGAAAATCTGATTTAGCTGTTTAATGTATAGAAAGAGCTGCCGGTTATATTTTAATTAAAGTAGGCTATTTTTCAAACTACTTTTTTTCGTAGTTGTTTTCAAATTTCGTTTTCCGAAATCATAATGTCAAACGAAATTCGGTCCAAGGTCATATTTGAAAAAGTAAGGAGCCTTAAGACTTACATATATAAAATTGATGCTGATATTTATGGTCTAATGGGTGTGCAGTCAGACATTTTATTTATTTATGCGCAAATTTTCTAAATTATTTTTAGAGCTAATTCGATTATGGCTTGTTTGCTTCCGCGTATCTGGATACTTTTTAATCGGCAGCGTTTAGGGTTGGTTTGCCTGTTATTCCCATCTCTTGGTGTGCATATGACTTTCGATAACCGGGGGAAAAATATTTGTTTGTTTTTAATATCGTCGTTAATAGCACTGTCATTTTGATTCCACTTTTCTATTTTCTGATTATTTCAAATTTGAGATTGGAAGACGCAATATTTTGTTTTCAATTTTATGCTCCAATAGTTGGAGTTTAGCGAAATGTTTTATAGGAAATCACAATAAATCAAGCTGCGATGAGAAGCATTTAGAATTAATTGGATACGTGCAAATACAGAGCGCAGTGATAGCCGAGCGGATTTGTGCGTAACTATCATTCGGAGGCTCTTTGATCGAAACTTACTGCGGCATGAAAAAAGGAAGTTTTCTATTATCGGCCGGCCCTCGGCATCCCACAAGTTAAAGGAACGGGGCTAACAACCAAGTAAAGGATGTACGCGCCAATTATGCATATACATACTTACTTATACACGTATTCTTCATTAAACGAATACAAATTTTTAGGAAACACATTTTCTTTTTTTGTATATGTTTTGTATCCGAAGGGGGAATCTTACCTTACATAGATATTGTCAACATGGAAGGCGTGCACGATTCACACTGCGCGCCAAAGGTACACGTCACCACAGCGTTGCCATTCTTTTTTACGCAGCTCCTGTAGCGTATTTGTGAACCATTCTTTTATCTTGGCCCACACAAACTTCAATTGCAGCATATGATGTACAATGTTACCTGGCGTTACTCTCCATTTTATTATTTCTTCGATCGACGTTCTTTCAAATACATATGTAACTGGGGCAGGAGAAGAAAATATGTTACGCATTCTCACCTGCCGCAGAACGACCAGTCCGCTTCGTCGTCGCTGAAGATACTCTCTGTAGCACCCATTTCCCGTCAGGAATTTTGTCAAGTAGTAATCCGTACCTACATGACTTCTCTGAACTCATGTCTGTACGTTTCTGATGAGTTTATGTGTCCACCTCTCTTTTGTCGCTGAGTCCCAGCTATTTGGCTCTCATTCATGCTCTTCTGTCTTTACTCCTTACGCTCATCCGCCGTTAGTTGCCTATTTAGACTTTTGGCTTTGCCGTATACTCTACCCAGTTCGGAGGCCACTATATATGGTGGCATAATACCCGATATGATACACACCGCTTCATACGACACTGTTCTGAAAGCACAGACAACTCTAAGGACGCTTAGTCTACGAACTATTTTCGGCTTCTTCGCGTATGTTTTCTGCATCAGAGCTTTCCCCCATATAGGTGCTGAGTGGGATCAGCAATGTTGGCAGTAATCGTTGTCAGTGCCGCCACACATGCTTTCTTAATGTACTCTTTGAAGCGTAGTCGGGCATCGATCATAAAGCCCAGATATCTTAGTGCGACTTGTGTTGTGACGTTATATTCATCAATGCTTACTGTGATCATTTCTAACGTTTTTCTTCTCGTGATAAGTACTGCTTCCATTTTTTGTCTTGCTAGCTGAAGTTTAGCCGCCGATAGCCATTTGTTGACTTTTGCTGTTGCCTCGCTGCAAGTGTTCTGCATCTGAGTAATCATTTTGCCAACTATCGTCAATGCTATCTCGTCTACGTATCCAATTATTTAGACTTCTCTCGGTATTGGGAGTCTCGGTACCCATCGTATAGGACATTACATGGGATCGAGCCCAAAACAAATTGTGCTCGTCACTCCATAGCTCTTAGAATCTTCATCTGTAACGTATAGAAGTACTCTTTCCGACAGATGACTGCTTATCCTCCAGTGCTTTCATGATATGGGGCCAAAATGATAGCAATAAAAATGATGTTGCTAATTACAGGCCTATTTCCATATTTCTATAGAATCAAAGTTCTTTGAATTACATATCAAAAAAGACGTATTTCGCGCAAAATTTTACATATCTAATAACCACATGGTTTCATGTCTGGCAGATCAGCCGTCTCTAATCTTGCTATATTCACATTATTTTGTATGTCAGCTTTCAATGACAGGCATCAAGTCGGTATAGACGAGGCGGAATTTACTAAGGGTTTTGACAAGGTCAACCACTTATTTTTAATCTTCAAATTGCAAAGATTTCGGTTTCACTTCTTCTTTAAATAGGTAAAGTCGTACCTTCCATTCCGTAAGTGTGTAGTTGTTGTTTTGGAAATGTTTCTTCTCATTCTTCACTACCAATCAAGGCATTATTCTGAGTCTATAACTATTCATTATTTTTATTAATGATACATCTGTGTTTTTAATTTTTGAAATATCTTTTATATGCCTACGCTTCAAAATTTTTTAAATTAATTTCTCCGACTCGTGTAAGCTTCAATCAGATCTCAATAACGGTGCGGCTTAATAAATAGCACAGCAAATAACTGAAACGATTTAGTGAAAAAATGACATCATCAAAACATAAACTACAATGGAAACATAAGAGATTTTTTAATAGAAACGGATGAATTTTAATAAATGTAATTTTGCTACTTAAATATAACAAAAATAATAGTTAAGTACTGAATTTCATGCTATTATCTCTATTCAAAGATAATGTAAATGGAGAAAACCATCTCCTATAAAACTCAGTTTTTATCGCTTACGTTGCTTTTTGTCACTTTTTCAAAACGAAATTTTTTGATTGGAGCGGTGTATTGATACGAATTAATCAATAATATTATTTGCAAAAGTCAAACAAAGTAAACATAGATTTGTTGAAATTAAAATATTTCCTTCTACACGTACAAAAGACAAAACAAATTCATCCATACATACATACACACCTCCCTACAAACACACGTGAATTATTTTTCTATGTGAGTAGCTGCTTGTTAAAATCTAAATATTTGGTCCCACGCATTTGCTTATTGTATAAAAATGTCAGTATGCTCTGGCATAGTTCACTTCTTATTTCCATTTACTTTTTCACGGAAAACAAAAATGTTTTTATGTCGGCAAAGCGACAACGCAAGAAGTCAAAATGTCAACTAAGAAATCCCTTTGAAAATTTCACTAGAACAACAAGCAATGCAAAGGGGACATAGAAATACATACATATGTATGTAAGTATGTATGTACATCAACCTTTACGTTTTATACGAACATACACACATATCCATATGCACATATTATTTGTATATAAATAATTTTTTTCTTATTTGTGGGCACTTCGTTCATATATTTATATGTATATATCAAGCATGTGTTTACGATATGAACTTTTGGATGTGAGTAACTTGTACTGAAAATGCAAACACGCAAAAATTTGTCTTCATTTTTACGCAGAACTTTTATTCGAGCTTTGACATTTCCTGTATATTTCTTACTGATGAGAGAATCTGGAATAACAAAAATGCTTAAAAAGTCATGTGTAAGGTATGGCTGTACCATATTGTGAGTTGTGTGCCCAATCGAGTTTCAACGGAAATACCAAACAAGACTTAACAACTAACCAGATTGAAATAAGATCGAAGTTGAAACATACATTTGTAATTAGTTTATCAGCTTTTTGGGATGAACGCTAAAAAAAAACACTTTTTTCATGAATTTATTGTAGCGAAACGGTTCAAGTCAGTTTATTAAAAGTTGTTTCATATTATAAAGTAACATTTCAGGAATATTTGATAATATTTTCATGTAAAAATATTGCAAAATGAGCGAATGAGAGCACATTTACGTAGACGTCTTTTCAAAAATACATTTTGCAGTAGTCAGCATATCTCAGCGTAGAATCATCTGAAATCAAAAAAATCGAATAATTTAGTTAAAGTATGAGTTAAACTTCCCCCCAACGTTTATTTTGACGATTTATTTTCATTTTCAGCCATTTGGTAGTCGTTTGAAGTAAAAAGTGATTTTTGACCAAAAAATGCCGCCATTTTGTAGGTGTAAAACCACCTTAATATAAAAAAAAATGGCGAAAAAAAAACGTTGGGGGGAGGTTTTTTATATGTAAAATATGTGTGCAAAATTTCAAAAGGATCGGTTGAGTAGTTTTCAAATGCCAATGACTACGCACTTTAAAAAAAAAGGTTCGAGAAAACCGCGTTTAAAGTTTGTAACGGACTACGCGCGCAACTGCTGCGTCTCGGCAGATGTTTGAGGCGGCTCGACTTTATGCTCTATAACTTAAAAAGTTTTGCTCGGATTGACTTAAAATTTTAACACGGTGTTTTTGAAATGTTTTACTACAATAACATGCAAAAAAAAAAAATCGTTTTTTATCCCTTACCCCCCCTTAATGACTGAAGAATGCTTTTACTTTAAATCGATTAAAATTATTAATTATTATTTATTAGCCTTGGTAGTTAGTGCTTCTCTTCAAATAATAAAAAATTATAAAATTATTATTTTTCTCTTAATAATAATTAAAATACTATTATTCTTTTAATAATAATAAAAATGACAATAATTAAAAATTACTAACATAAACCGAACTCAATAAAATAAGACTGACTGAATTTTGACTGAAATGTAAAACTAATAGGAATTAAAAATATTTGAGTTTCCGCTGAACTGAATGGCTTAAAAACTCAGACAGCTGGATATCTTCTCTTTCATTATGTATCCTTAACGAGGTTTGTTTCGTTCAACCTCAATTTCACCTACCATTAAAGCAAATAAGAGTTCAATCAAAATATTATTTTATTTTTGTAATATTATATATGAAATATTACCTAAATTTCTGTGAAAATAACTTGAATATTATTTTAGTTCGTTTGAACGCTAGTATAACGGAGACATAGAAAGAGGTGATATAGAATGATTCGCCATTCTACCTAAATGTTTTATGCCAAAGGCGAAAATAATAATTTTAAATCCGATAGGGGCGTTATTTAACTTTTTATTTATTTATTAAGTCTATGAACATGCACATTTTCTTGCAGACTATTTAGCAAAATGTATCTTAATTTCTAATTAGAAAAGATAATATCTATAAAATTGAATTCAAAATTTTTCAAAACATTTATCAAGCAAGTGAAATGCTCGTAAATTACTATATTTTTTTAGATCATGGTGAATTGCTTAATAGCGCGTGCGAGCCTATTAGTTTTGTGATTATACGAGTACACATAAAACGCCAAAAGATTCCGTAAGTTACACTGACGAACAACGAGTTAAATTTTCTCTAAAAGAATGGAGCAATCCATAGCCCCATTAATTTTATAAACGTAAATGAAAAAAAGAAAGCACCGATCTCCTTGCTTTTAAGACTTTTGGATTTATTAATAGTAAACGATGACAAATGTTCAAAAAATGTAAGTCTCGTAAAGCGAGCACCTTCAATTCGATTTATAAAATTATTATAGAAAGGCATCCAAATAATTGCAGCATATTCCAAATAAAGGAAACGAAAGACGTATGTAAACAATAATTAGAGCGTGTAAGGGTCAGAAAATTGTGGGAAAATATGGCTAATAAAAGGAAAAATCAATGGAAAAGTTACCGCAAGACCATTGTTCTCATTAATAGATTTTAACATTTGCGGTAGAAATACTAATAGACGGAGGTGGAATATTGCAAATTCAATAATACAGACAATATTTAGTACACCACATTTATATCAGCTTGAATTTTCTTTGCATCACCGAAAATTATTTGAATCATCTGCATATAGCAAAAAATTATCGAAAGAGAAGCAGTTACTTGCCTCATTTATAAATAAAACAAACAACACTAAACTCCCCCAAGAACCCTAGACGAGGCCAAAAAAGGCTCTACGGCATATCACACAGCGTATCTTACTTAAATAAGATTATAGCCCATTACAAAAAGTTAGAATGGAAACCCATACATGGTAGCTTGCTAACGAAAATCGAATGTATGTAAAAACATTGTATGTCTTTAATTTTCTAATATAATAAATAAAGCATTTGGTGGCAGATTCGCATATAAAATTAATTGAAAGCAGAAAAAAACCAAAATAGGAAAATACATGCCTACATGTTTTTAATAGAACCACCGCTGTGAGCGACTCTCAGCCTCATCATAAAGAGCACATAAATCATTTATGCCAATGCCTACTCTCCTCCCTCGAACGGCACGCTTTGCACCTTCGTAACGTGTCCTTTTCACTTCTGTGTCCTTCATTTTTGAGCAGCTTGTTGTTGCATCGTCGACGTCCTTCTGTTCGCAAAGTAAATATTCGTAATGGCAAAAAAGTTTCAATTTCTATTTACGATCGTTATCGCTTCGTCTGTCTGCTCGCTGCACCCAACTGTGACACTACCACATGCACGCACACACAAGGACTCACAATTCCTAAGCCAGTGTGGCAGTGGAGAAGCTGGAGGTCAAAGTCTGCTTAAGTAACGTTGTAGCAATCTCCGCCAGACATTTTGAGTTGAATGCAAGCAAGCTAACCTACTCGTACTCACCAGCATCCCACAACAGGCCGTAATGTCACCACGTCACCACGTTGAAGCAAAGTGACAAGTGAATTTAATATTCATAATTTTTGTTGCTTTTTATTTTCTGCACCAAGCGTAAACTGGGTGCATTGTATTTTATTCGCTTCTTACACCCGCCTTAGCACATTTCCACAACGGGAAATCCAATAGCAGTCATCCGAGTAGGCAAATATTGGTATGGCACAGGTAATTGGTTGATGGGCAGGTGGGCATTTAGCGGTATTATGAATAAAAAAATGCATGCAAGCAAATTAAAGGCATTGCATTGACATTTGTATGGATACACATACTTTGATGGGAGTGCGGTTGGCTCAGAATCAACAGATTAAACATGGCGGTCACAGTTTTCATTAGCTTTCAAATATTTCAAAAATTGCCAAATAATAGCTCTGGAAATTTTTCCATTTTTAATGCAAAATAAAGCTCTCACATGGCATGCGCACTGCTCAGAGAAGGATAGTGGTATTCTAAATTAAGAGAACCGGCGTCAATCTTGCTCACGACACACCGGCCGGAAAATATTATAGTGAAATTGAAAATTTCAAAATTGTTTTTAAAAAAATTCCGATAATGTTTTCGAAAATTTCTTGAATAATAACTTGGTACAATTATCTGCTTATATTATTTTATTGATATTTTTTGTAAGAACACTGCATAAATATATATAACAAATACTGAAAAACGTTTATTTGAATTGTATGTTTTTAAATTTGTTGAAGGTAATCAGTTTGTATTCGGGGAGCTCGAAAAAACTCTCAGCAAGGGATCTTAAACAAGGTGACCCAAAAATATTCAATTTTGTTTTTGAATAATTTTTTTATTAAATATTGTATAAAAATTATTTTGAGTAATGGAAATCTTTATTTTGATTTTTACGCGCTACATTGCATGTCTGATTGTAGTTTAGCTGGTTCACAAGTTTTAAATATGGTATGAATGGCGTACGATGTCATTTGTATAAATTATAAATCTTCCGATAGGGTGATTCATTTTACGCCACCTTGTATACATATATATAATATTATGTAATTTTATATTCTTCACGATTATAAGTTTATCCAGACTATCTTAAAACATTTTACATGTAATTTCGAATAACAGAGAAGTAACTTTTAAAATATAAACTTGAGCCGAAATAGCAATCACTTCGATTCCAATCACAGGCTACGATTTTCTTACCGACACCTATTGTTTGCGCACACAACACTTGAAAGGCTGTGAAGAGAACTTTTTGTACATTCTTCTCTCTTGCAACGCTATATGTGCTCTTTTTTATGGGCTCGAAAATTTGGGATGCTGTTGAAGCGAGAGAATTGGCAATTGAATTCATCTCCTTGAACAGCTGCATAAGATTGTACCATGGTGGCGCATGGAACTGTTAAAGTAACACTCAGCCACGCAGATACATCCATATAAATATGTGCATACATGCATACATACGTATGTAGCTATTAGCTGTGCATCGAATAAAGAGGCAAATTGAATTTATTTACGCTCTTCGTTACTTATCTCCAATGCTGCTTCCGATATAATATATGTACATATTTTTTTTGTATTTTTGTGGTAAAGCACGAGCGGAATCTGTATCTGTATCTGCTCCAATTGCCATGAAAACGAAATTACCACATTAAAATAGCTAACAGCGAAAATAAAATGAGCAGCATGAAAAAATGAACAAAAACATTTCACTTCGAATTGGTAGTTGAGTGTTTTGGCCCCTTTGGAGCTAGTGCTGCGCCGCGGATGCAATAAAACGCGAAAAAATACGAGTAAACCACAGTTTTTACCACAAAAGAAAAAAGTTTTACTTTAAATATGAAAATTGTTTAAATCTGCATATCTTAACATTGAGTTGAGACTCCAAGTGGGACTCGAATGTGTGAAACCAATTCCGTTACGTATGTATATTGGTTTGAGGAAAGAAAAAATCAAGAGGAGTCACTAATAAAGCTCAGTGGCCTTAAAGGCAAGATTGTGGTGCCGTCGGCTAAACGTGAATTGAACAGCAACTCGATTCTTTATGGAATCATGACATAATAGGCATAAAATGTTGTTCATATGCGAATCAAAGAACCGGCGGAATTTGCGTTTCAGATCTTTTCGGTGTCGGCGTAAAACACGAACATGTTCCCATTAACGCTCGCGAAGCCCCTTCCGTTGTCTGCCAGAATTTTGAAGAAAAAATGCAAAATACGTCTGAGGACTAAGCGAAAAAAATTCTCCAAATAACAAATAAGAAACATTTAATGCTGTCAACCACCCGCCACATCGCGTCAATTGCTATTCATCATTTCTCGAGTAATTCGCATAAGTTTTGCTTTTTATTTGGTGGTTAATTTAAATAAATTTGTATGAAAAAGTTTTTCAAGGCACTCACTAACATTATTTCTTTATTATCCGCGGAAGTGTTTAGTTGTGTTAAACCCATTGCACTAAGTAGGATTGACGTCTGAGAATTCTGAGAATTTCGCTGACAACCAAGGTAAGTTTTGCATTGAATTTTAGTAGACAAATATTTTGTCAGCATCGCTGTGAAATAATTGCAGTTGTCTGCAAAAAAAGTTTTGTATTGCATCTGCTATTGAATAGAATGGCAAAGAAATAGTGAAAATTGTAATTAAATCCTTAATATTAAGATAATTAACTTCCAAAGCTGTTAAGTTTCTCTTATCTATTTAAATTTAGTCTTTGTATTAGAAATATGTAGTTTACCACACTCCATAAGGGTATAGGGCTGCCCAGGTAGGTGTGGATACTCATTGTGATATCAGTAGTTCGGACTCAAGTTCCCCTTAGATAGTGGCTGGAAATGACACCAATCGCTGTACCAATGGAAGATCGGTGTGGATTAATGAGGGTCCTAGTTCTGTATTAATTTCTTCTAGACCCGTTTTACTATTGGGACCTGTGCGATGCAGACCGACCTGATGCAGAGCTTGCTTGAGAACAAAGGCGCATACTGGGTAGAATTGACTGATTTAGCCAGCTCATCTGTCATGGAATTTTTATGTCCAGGACCCCAGACAATGTTCGTGATGCACCGTTTTGGTTACCACTTAGGATTTGCCATGGCATTGTAGAGATTTTATGGCAATTGGACTATCAGAGTAGATAATGAGGGGACGTGCTATGACGAGCAACTCCCTGCCCCGAAACGCAACCTCTTTTATAACTATTACCTTAGCTTTAAAGACGCCGCAGTATTCAGGTAGCCGTAGACTTTGGTTTAATTGCAGCACTTCTGAGTGGATACCACCCCCTAACTCATAATTTAGTCTTGCGCCTTACATGAAGATAGCCACTGACCCTGGGTCAAGATCCTTAATATTATTCCGTTCACTTCTTTCTGGGACTATTTTGGAAAACTATTTTTAGAAAAGTATTATGAAGCAGTGTATCCCACCTCTTTATGTGATCTCAGAAGACTTCCGAGAATTTTCGAGTGCCCAAATCTGATATAGGTAACAACCCGCCACAAATGAAGCAGATTTAAATATCTTTTGTTTAATATCTATTTTGTTTGTAAAAATTAAGTGAAATCTCTATTAAAAAAAATTGTGGAATAAAATTTCCTTAGATACCTATAGTTTGATATCAATAATTTGTCTAACCTGTTACACACTTAATTTTTTTTTGCGGTATTATTTCTTAAATAGATCCACTTTCCTCATGGCGCATTAGACTTTCCCCAATATCACTCTAATAAACAATAAAACATATTGTTTTGTCACTATTTGGAGAAAAAATTAGTCGTGGAACACAATCGTGAAAAAACATTTGCATGAAAAGTGGATGACCGGAAAGTTACCAGGTACTCAGGGAATATTGTATTTAAAGCTTAAATATAGCATTTAAAGGACAGGTAGAAGCAGGGTTGTAGGAATTCATTACTATTTTACAAACTTCTAAGATGTTTTCAAAGAATCTTAACCATTTGTGGTCGTCCATCTGACATACATCCAAACCAAGTATGTACCAACCAAGTCTGGCGAACTCAGAAAGGAGTAGAGCAATGCTTTATACCATCTTCATCCTCCAAGCAAGATATACATAGCGGTTTGTCGAAGATGCTTATGGTTATCATATGTTGCCCCCATGGGTTGTGCTTCGTCAGTGGCCCTATCAGGACCCGTAGCTTACTCCTTTTCTCCCTGAGAAAGAATTGTGTTAACACCCTGTCTGCCCTTTTCAGGAAACACTTCGCGGTTTTGCAGATTCCAGTTTTTTTTTTTTAATTTTAACGGCTCCCATGAAACTCTTGATGTACCCGACTGTTGTCTCTATATTTGGCTTTAAAATTGACTACGGTACAAATGAATGCTCCAAAGAGCTTCGCTAATTCATCAGCCAGTTCGTCGACTTGAACATCGCAATGTCCCGTCACCACATAATTTCAAGCTTCTTATCTTGCAATGGGGTTTAGCATCAATGTACATTCCCGGACTATTTTTTAGAGGAGGTGCGACCGGTTTCTAAGGCCCTTAAAGATTACATCTCAAAGAAGATCCTGACTTTAATTCACACAACCTTTCCCCAATCATGCATTCTGATTTCTCTGTATGGTGTGATATGGAATCTCGCCCTAAAAACTTTGCGCGAAGAATATGGACAAATTTAAACATTAAGATTGAGAGATTTGAAACAAACTCTAAAATTGGTTGGGGCACACTGTACACAAAGATGTATATGTAAATATTTATATATAGAATTGGCGCGCCCTGTATGTAAATACATTAGAATAAAATTTTGTGCCTGAATTGTGTTTTAGCAAACATTCAATCATGTTGTATGTTGCTGCAACATCAACAACAACAAAATTAAGCAGTCTCCTATTTCTGCGGTACGAACTCTGGAATGTTGAACCTGATAGTTTTGCCGTTCTTTGACTTCTGTATCGTAAATATTTCAAGCCAATTATCTATTTGAAAAATTTCGAAAACATGTAGAAATTAGGCATTCTATTAAATCACCTTCACACTTTTACAAGGAACATGACGGAACCGCCCCAAGGTCACATTAAAGTGGAACTCAATTTGCCTTCTATTCCTTGCGCTTTTACGTTCGTCTAAGTACCAGAAACCAAACCATCACATGCACACACTATGCGAGTACATGCAGAAGATTGTTTGCCTGCAGATACTGACAGTATTTAGACGAGAAAATGATGATAATAAATTACGTGCAAAACAACGTGTGAACTAACATAAATTATTTCCTTAAACCACTGAATGTGAGCACTTACAACATACAAATGAACGTAGTATGCACCAGAATGTGTATGTATGTATATATGTTACTAGTATGAGTCTATCTACATGCGTGGTGTGGCTACACGTACACGAATGGGGGGACCAACAATCGATTAAACGTAGATAAAAATCAATTTACGGGAATAATAAATTGGCGCGACCAAACCAAATTGTGGCGAAACAATATTACAACAAACGATCGAATAAACGAGAGTAACTTAACTTATTTAAGTTGAACTGAGCTGAGCTGGGGAGGCGTGTTCGCATGTGGCATAAACCACACTGCTGGATGTATATGTATGCATGTGTTGTTGCCATCGTTACCGCTTGCTCTGCTGTAATTGTTCCATCTTGAACAAAATTTCGAATGTCGACGTTGCTGAAATTTGTACAAATTGGCCGCGAGGCGAAATCAAGGCAACAACACTGGATACAAACATCGTAATCACTGACTTTGCATCGCCGGCTACAACCATAACCACGATCACCTGCTCACTGGTTGTGCAGCCACTCCACCAACCTGCCATCGCTTAAATACGCACGCTGCAATCGCACAATGTCTGCGCGCATGCGCACACCTTCGGTATGAATGTATGTCTTTGCGTGGTGCGCTGAAACTCTTCTTTTCCTCGCTGGCCAAACGGGCCCCAAACAAACTGAAATCTGTCAGCCGATCTGCGCCGCACAATCGGCCTTCGGCGAACACTTGCCCGCCACATCACGTCTCACAACTTAATTTGGAATACATTCGTACTACGTGGCCAAAAGTACCTCGTATTGGAATTGCAATGGGAGAAAAGTTAGCTTTGCTATCTGCTTCCCTTATGATAACTGAATTGTGGTACGTTGCGGTTCGATCGCCAGAAAGTTACGTTAGTTTAACTGCAGACTCATTGCAAGTTCGAGATAATTTCCTTCGGACCGTTAATACGAGTATTATATTTATGCATACATACCACCTTGATTAAAAAGTTCCCAGAATATATTTAGAAAATTCAAAATACAAGTTTATTCCTCAAAAGTGATATTATCGCACTTATGCCATTGTTTGGTGCAGTTCTCGAAACATTCCTGAAACTCTATTTTCGGTATAGCCATCATAGCAGCCATAGATTTTTCCATTACTTCCATTCGGCTGTTAAAACGCGATTCCCGTAGTGTCTTTTTGACTCGATCATGAAGAAAAAAATCGCAGAGAGCCATATCAGAAGAATTCGATGGCTGTTGGATAGTATCCGTTTCGTTCAAGAATCTACAAATAGTGACGGTATGTTGTCATGGTGTAATAAAGTCCACGAGTAGTTTTAATAATTTTTTTTTAATTTTGGGCAAATTGCTTAATGTAAACATCGCCTAATATACAAATAAGGGTCCTTATTAACTGTTTGACCTTCTGGCAAAAATTCATGATGTGCAATACCGTTATAATCCATAAAAACGGAGAGCATCACTTTTTTGACTGAAAAAAACGTTGTGTTTTTGGTCTTGGTTTATTCGGAGCTCTCCGCTCACTCGCCTGATGTCTGGATTGTATGACTTACTCTTGTCTTTAGTAATGATGCGTTTGAAGAATGTTGGGTTGAATTCAGCCCTGGAAATTATGTTTTTGGCGATATGACGTGGCCCCTTTTTTGCATGAAATTCAGGGTCTTTGGGACCTCACTCACCAAAAAAAACCCAAATCATTAACTACAATGTCTTAAATGGATCCATCAGCAATGTTCAAGTACTCCGCCAGCTCTCTGATGCTTAATTTGTGGTTATTGATACATTTTTCTTTCACATTATTGATGTTTCCATCAGTTTTAGATGTCGACGGCCAGGCACTACGTTCGTAATCCTCAAAGGACTCGGGATCTCTTTTAAAGCGTTCGCGTCACTCATAAATGGTTGTTTTATCTAGAAGATTTTTTCTCTGTGATTACCGAGACAGCTATCAAACATTTCTAAGGTGTTTGCACCATTGAATGCACTTTTTATACAAACTTTAAGATAAACTCGTTGCAAATTCAAACCCATTTCTAAAACTGTGTAGAGGTAGCTTTACTCAAGACGGCGTAACTTTTACAAATGTCAAGCAATGGCGATACAATTTCGGTAGGAATGTGAATTATAAATGTGGCAACCTACAAAAAACAAAACACAAAAAGAACACAACTCAAGTCAGTTGACTGAGAGCGTCTCCAGGCCGTTGTTCCGGGAACTTTTTGATCAAGGGGTGTATGAAATTAAGTGAACGAGCATAGCTATGTACATATACTTTTTAAGTCTTTCCTGAAGGATTCGGGAAAACACTGTGGCGCATAACCAGAACCGGAAATAAGCAGGTTCTGCATTTATTAAACAGAGGGTTAAGAGAAAGCATACCATAGCTTATTTTAATCACAGTCGAATTAGTATCTCGTATTTGAACTTTGCTTAAATATAAACTCACCACAGATTGGTAAGAAAGTGTGGAGGTTTTAAGCAAGTAAAAATCAAAACAAATTTACGAATTAACAAAAATTTTTTTGATTTTCAAGATAAAAGTGACTTTGATATAATAAACGATGAAAGATTGTTAAAACACTCTAAGCCATTTGAGTTAGCTGAAATTGGTTTTTTAAGCCAAAAAAAATTAAAAACAAATTATCAGAAATCGGTGCCGCTTCAAATTGGCAATTTATTATACCAAAATTCAATGGGCATAAAACAGCGGACTTGAAATATTTCTAAAAATTCAGATTAAAGAGTTTTACGTTTTTATGAATTTTTTTTATTGTTTTCAAAATGATTCACAAAGTGTGTGTGTATGAACTATATAAAAAAAATGGGTACAGAAATTAAACCAAAAGTAAAAATCGGCAAAACTTTGTAATATGGTTGTGTTGTTAATGTGTTAATGAAATTCATTTACTTTTTGCTCTTCTGCCGGTTTTAATTTTCAAAGTACATAGGCAAACAAAAATATTTTAATGGAATTTAATAAACATACATTTGTAAGGTGGCATTAGAATGTAGTAGCTATGTGTCAAAGCTGGTTCTTACTGAAACATAGTACTAAATTCTATATGAGAGTTAAGAAAATATGCCCAGTTCTAAATACGTTGTCCCAGTTTAAATAAGCCTGGGTTTAACGCGCATTATCATAGCGTCTGTGAGTTCAAATGAAGCCACTGTTTTTTTCAAAGGCAATATGTAATTTCTACTCAAGCCAAATACTTTTTGGAACATAAAACAAGTAAAGAAGTACTTAATTCGGTATGGACCCAACTTTATATACCCACGCATATTTTAGTAAAATTTCATTGGGCTGGCTGTTAATTTTTGTAATCAAATAAATTCATAGACAATGGAGTTATGGCTGGTAATATCAGAGGCGTGGATGAAAATTTAGTCTTAACGTGTAAAAAGTGGACTTAGTCTTGGTCTGATCTTATGTCAGATCTAACTGACGCGTGGGTCAATACGTTTACCAAGTTTTTGCTAGTTTTATTAAGCCTCTATCGAGCTACACGCATTAACTTAGAAGTTGAAGTGGCGCCACGAAAAAATGTCAATGCTCAAAATTTTACTTACACCGTATTTTTTTCATTTTTTTTTTTTCATCATATCTAAAAAATTTAAGTAACTATTTTTAATTTGTCACTGAGATGTCGTGTTTTTTTCTTGCTAGAAAATTTTCATATATCGAGCGGTTATTGACCGATTTCGCCCATTTTCCATACCAACTTATTTTAAAAAAATAGTGAAATACGTACCAAGTTTTATTGAAAAATGTTTGGGATAAAGTTGTATAGCTTATTAAATTGTATTATTATAATATAGTCCAAGTTTGAAGTTGCTAAGGAATCCCGCATTTTCTCTATATAAACAGTTGTCGTACACCGTCAAGCCAAAAGATTATGAAAAGTCAACGAGATTTTTAGCAAGTTGTAATGCGTACTTTATTCTGTTACAATTTGATAAGTTATACAACTAAATACAAAAGGTGTGTCTAGAAATTCTAATTAAAAACCGCGCGATTAAAATGAAAAGCTCGTGGAATTTTTCTAATATAGGGTTTTTCAGTAAGAGCGCTTCAACTTTTGAACTTTTTTGAATAAAACACAAACGGTTTGACTTTTTTAACTTATTTTTTTTTTATTATGGAGTTTGAACATATACATTTAAGTATGAAATTCGATTTCTTTTGCATGACCACCGCGTGCACGTTTTACGAAGTCAAATCGTTGAACCCAATTTTCGACCACTCTTTTGCATAAATCGGCCGAAATTCCAGCAATTTCGCGTTCAATATTGGCTCTGAGCTCACAAATCGTCGCCGGCTTGTTACTGTAGACCAATGACTTCACATAACCCCAAAACGGGACGGCTTGTTAAATGGACCGTAAAATGGCCGTAATGCTCTTAAAGTAGCAGCAACAGAATTATTATTTTCATAAAAAATTTGTACGATTTGCAATCGTTGCTCAAGTGTGTAGCGTTCCATGATGAAATGTGTACTAATGAAGTTTACAAATGACAAGCGAAAAATAAAAAGTATAGCGTCGTTCGCCCTCCCTATCGGAAAAAAGTTGAAGCGCACCTATTGAATAACCCTATATTTGTATTGGCGAAGAGAATACCACGCAACGTATACCTCTTCCAAATAGGTTTTTTCTTTGTCTATATAAAGTAAACAGAAAA
Organism: Anastrepha obliqua; assembly: GCF_027943255.1. NCBI lineage: Eukaryota > Metazoa > Arthropoda > Insecta > Diptera > Tephritidae > Anastrepha > Anastrepha obliqua. Next base: position 79,359,010 of record NC_072892.1, read on the forward strand.
TAAAGCACTGAGGTTGAATCTTGATTCTCAAGTTAAGTATTCCAGCTTCCACTTGAAAAATCATAAGCATTACCAAGGCATTCGGAACTTGACACTAGGATCTTATTTGTGCGAGTTGTAGGCAGAATGGAAAATGAAATTTGCTTTGTCCGAGGTATGCTTAAAAACTAAATCCTTCAAACTCTTATAACCCTTTCAGTCCCAGTGGTTCCCTTGGTCCAAAGATTGGTGTTTTTCCATTCCAACAATGTTTTTCGAATCTTTGCATATTAATAACTAAATATCTATAATATTATATAATAATCAAAGTACATACATTAGACAAGGAGCAGCAGTAGGGTTGTAAATTTATTTTTTGGCTATTTATTTGGTCTTTAAATATTCAAACTTGTATATCGTCTTCGATATTCTAGGGGCCAAGAGCGAAAACCAAAATACATTCAATACTTGAGCACAAAAAACAGATGACCAAAAAAATGTCACGCGTATAAATGATAATGTGACCCTTTATACAGACTAAAAAAACCTGCTGACTTCGATCGTTACTTCAAATATGCAATCGGTGAAATCTAAGTAGAAGTTTGAAAAAACAAATAAATACGACATTTAAATTAAAATTTCCTGATATTTTGCCATTGGCCTTTAGCCTTTTAAGTGGCACAAATCTCATAGCTTTATGCAGTGCCACCCTGATTTAATACTTGCTGAACTTCTTTATTTAGTTGTAATGGCTCACTTAATAATATTCTATCCACAAGAACTTAACCGACATAGCAGCAAAGGAAAACTTTTTGCAACACAATACCAATTTGGAGCATGAAATCTGATTAAAAAAATCCATAGGCTTACAGCTAACTACGTATTATTTCATTTCCAAAAATCGCAGTGATGCTGGAAGTTGAAAAAGGCCAGCAATAAGGTTATGCAGCCTATAAAAATGCAAACAGAGAAATAACCACAGATTGGTGAAGACTTTTTGCTCGCGGCGCAGATCTTGCTGCTGCAGCTGATCAAAGTTCAAGGTTCAGCTTACACTGAGGGTTCATAGTAATCGCTTGCAACATTGGACAGAGCTTTGCATTGCGATTTAATATACTCATCAATAATAACGAAAACGGCAAATAAAAGCAAAACTATTGAAACAGCCCATCAAGATTTGAACTACTGGGGAATTTAAAAATGGCTTCCCAAAGAATTTCAGAGAGAGCAAACAAACGAATACGAAATGAATTGAGAAGACTACCACGGAAATATTCATAAATAAATTAAAACAAAAATCGACTGATCACAGCTATTTCCGAGGTCGAGCAGAAAAGTTGAATGAGTAGATAGTTATGCCGCGTGGCGTGCAACATGCGGCTTGGTGCCAAAACGTGTCTTCTTTAGATGAAGCTATGCTTGAATATTGATTGGTTGCAAATGGTTAGTTGGTTGCATATTTACCAACGAAAGAGGCACTGGAAGATTTACTACAATGCGAAGCAACAAAATAATAAATAGAGGTGGCGCTCGAATGTCAAAGTTCAAAATATAGCAAATTGTATTGGAAAATAAAAAAATAGATAAGCTGCAAATTTTAAAATTGAAAACAAAAAATTAAATTGAATCGAAGTTGCGGAAATGTAAAAAGCGCAACGAATGAAAAAAGAAGACGGGCAGGGTTAAATTTCTGTTACTCATAAAAAAGTTAAACAAAAAGTGTACAGTACTCACATTCGACAATATCACATAGCAGCAACATCAATGTGAATGTTCATGTCAACGACGATGGTTGAACAACAAAAACAAAAACATGAGTTGCATAAGACAACACGGCGCGAACATAATGTCCTGCCTTGTTGCCGTCAACGCACACACGTCCTGCCGCACACATGTCCTTTTCAATTTGCCCTTTTTTACTTTAAAATCGAACAATGATTTATGGCTTACGCAGCAAATATATATTTTCAACATAGCAATAAGCAAAAAGCCAAAGAAAACAACTGGATGAAAAAATGCAGCCCACTGCCAGATCAGTGTGCGAATGAGACCAAACAAAAAGTGCTAAAAATCATCAAAAATATGAAACGCAAAAAAATAAAAACGAAAAGTTGCAACATCCGCCGATGTTACCGCTATTGGCAGCGTTGGTGATCAGGTCGCACGGTTGCTGATATACGAAGTGCGACAAAGCGACCAGAAAGACGAGGAGCGAGAAATAATTCATGGCTGAGTCACCGTTACACAGTGCCTGTTCCCCTGTCCCAAGTGCAACAATCATCATCAAACTTTCTCCCTCTTTGTTATCATTAGCAACGAAACAATTGATTTTTTTCACACATTTGCTGTTGCAACCAACAGCCGCAGTTGTCATTTGCATTGCATTGAAACCTGATGGTGGTTCACCACTCTTCCATTGGTTTCGTTGTTATGTCCTGCTCTCCTTTGTGAACATCAACTGCATTTCATGTTTTCAATGTTCTATTCAAAAAAAATATTTTTCGTTTACTGCAGATTTGGATTGTTGCAATTTGTAGCCAACAACAATAAGAACAGTATTTCAATACATATTACAAATATTTTATATATTTATATATTCAATAACAGGACCCATATGTATGTAATACACACACACACACACATAGTCGTATTTTTATTACTGAAAGTAAATCAAATGGTGAAACATTTTGGGAAGCAACTGTGTAATGCCGCGCTCTTAGGTGCAACTACTTATAAAAAATACAATAAATGCTGCGACAGCAGCGCCTGCCATATCACAGCGCATTGTCAATGCAATTCGCATAAATTTGTGGTGAACGCGTGTTACATGTCGATTTCAATGATTGTTCGCAAATTAATACATATGTAAGAGCACGTGAACGAAATAAGTAAGGTGGAAAGGTTGCCGTGAAGACTACATTTCATTTTAGTTTGAAATTGAATCGAAATTTGCACATTTTGAATGTAAGTGAAAGGTTTTCGAAACAAAAATATGATATAAATCTAATTTAATTTCAAAATATTAAAACTCATAAGTGTATAGCGGTACAAGGTCTCACATTATGTTGTTGCCTAAATTAGCTTTGCTGGGAAATCACAGTGTCTTAGTTACATTCGAATCTAGGTGCTGTGCGTGCTCGTTTGAGGGAGTATCCTCTAATAGTTCTATGGCCTCCTCAGGCATGGTCCAAGGTAGTATCTTAGGGCTACTACTTTTGGTTCTATTTATTAATGATGTTGGCAGCTGTTTCATATCTTTGGATACCTGCAACGATAACCAACTTTTCCGTTCGCTTTACCTTAAAACTCTTTTACACAACATTCGTTCGCCTCAAGCTTGCATACATCGTCTTTATCTGCAGACCTTATCACAAGTTTGCTATATATATGATGGAGCGTATTCAAAAGGTTTTTCTTAAGTTCGTTTTTAGTTCTCTTCTTATTAATCTTAAGTTTTTAGCAACCAGAAGACCTACTCTCTCTATCTCTCACATTAGGTGCGACAAACGTTGATACGAGGAGTGCCTTTTATATGTCGGGATTAGAGAACAAAAACAAATTTTAATCATCGAAAATCACTTTATTGTTTTTCAAAATATTCTCCATGAAGATCTATACACTTTTGCATGCGTTTGAACCAATTGTCGAAGCACTTTTGCCACTCTGAATGAAGTACCTCCAAAACATGCATTCTGAATGCCGCAACCGCTTCTTCAGGTGTCGAAAAACGTTCACCTCTCAGTTTGTTTTTTACGTACGGGAATAAAAAGAAGTCATTCGGTGCCAAGTCAGGACTATACGGCGGATGACCCATTAATTCGATGTTTTGAGTGCTCAAAAATGCAGTTGTTTGAGCCGATGTGTGAGAGCTCGTATTGTCCTGGTGAAGAGTGATCCGTCTTTGGCGATTGGTTTTCCTAATTTCTTGGAAGACAACTGACAAACACATGGTTGTGTACCACTCAGAATTTACTGTTCTGCGTTGTTCTAGTGTTACGGTTACGACATGTCCAGTTTTTCAGAAGAAACAGGCGACCATTTGGGCGACGATCTTGCAATATCAGTTCGCGCACAGCATCAATGGTTTTCGGAACAACAACTGATTTTGGACGACCTTCACGAAATTCGTCTTGGAGTGAATTACGACCACGATTGAATTCACCATACCATCGATAAACACTGGTCCTTGATGGAGCTTCAACGCCAAAACATGAATTAAGTTCATCCATGCAATGTTGCTGAGTTAATCCACGTCGAAAATTGTAAAAAATAATCGCACGAAAATGTTCACGATTTAATTCCATTTTTGGACCAAGATAAATCTTTTAAGTTACTGTAAACAACACAAATAGCGCTGGTATTTCAAAACGTTCTGAGTACGTAAAAGCCCAAAAATGTCAAACTTTGCGATACAGCTGTCAGTCGCCAGATTGCAACACCAGGGTTGCCAAATCCCGAAATATAAAAGGCACCCCTCGTATTGATTGATTTTCCTTGCTTCAAGCTATTAAATTTCTTATTCAAACGAGTGTTTAGACAGCGATATCACTTTCGGCAAGAGCGGGAGAGTGGTAGAGGAAGTGTTTGATGCTCTCCGACCCCTTCTCCTTCTTGCGGTTTCGACAGAAGTCATTAGGCATAAACTGCATTTATTTCAAATCTATTCTTAGGAGGCAGTACTTGGTGACAATACGTACTATGTATCTACTAATAAAAGGCCTGTGAAGATTGGTGAAGGACCTAGTTCTCTGTTCATGCCTTCCAGGCAAGACTAATTACCTCTCAAATGGGCCCGTGCTTTATCTACTGTTGCTTGATGTAGATCAACGTAATTCAGAACTTGAAGGTAAAGGCATGTCTACATACCGGACACAAATTACTGATTCAAGATCAGCTCTCCTCCTAGCCAGTTCATCCGCGATGAAGGGTAATGCAAATTTTAGTTTTTTCATCGCAAGTATTAATTCTAAAGATACGTAAAAGTAGAAGGAATGTGAAATCGAATATAAAATATTATATATTTAAAAAATTATATTTTCAATTTTTTTATGTTCTCTTAAATGGTTATTGCCAAAGTTTTAACTCTTTCCTCAAGAATTTTGTATTCATATTACAGGGACATTATATACTATTGCAAAAAAAAAAAAACTTGTTAATAATTACTGTGGCTGGCTGAAGTTACCCCTGTTTGACATGAACTACGAAAGTTGAAATCCGAAAAAAATCAAAATTGCGGACTTTATTACGTGTAGGCTTTGTTTTAGCAAAATAACACCGTTTTAAGAAAATCGATGTTTTTTAAATTTTTTTGTTTGGTACTAACTCCTTAAGTAAATTTATTTGATAAGTTCGCAAAATCTTGAGAACATCTCGCTCATTGACGGCAAGAGTGTCCTCATCCAAAGAACCAAAATATTGAAATAAAACGATTCAAAGTTTTCTGTTTACAATGCCTTCTCTTAATGCCAACCCTTAAGTAAAAGAGTAAAATGTCTTCTATATGACACTGCTTCAAAAAAAATTTAAAATGCTATTTTTGCAAATTATTGTTTTTTTTTTCAACTTTCTTGGAATGAAAAGGGGAACTATTAAATATTTTCAAAACTATTGCATCCTAAATGTTTGAGCTTTTCAAGACAAGCCATTTTGAACAAAACCTACCTACTAAAACTATTAAATATTTTCAAAACTAGTGCGTCCTAAATTTTTGAGATTTTCAAGACAAGCCATTTTGAATAAAACCTACCCTGTCTCATGCCACTCACTCTAGCATTGAACGAAAGACGCTCAATTAATTAGCCCCTCATAGCTTAGCAGGTATTGAAATTTTGGTTGTTTTTAATCTGAAAACATAGCGGTTGATATTTTTTATAAGTTTTAACAGTAGTTTATGAAATAAAAAAAATTATTATATATTATTGACCCATCACCGGAAAGTACGTTCCACCGGAGTCGCAATCATCGAACGGAGTTGCAATCAAAAATGGTGCACACGCGCTCTCATACAGTAGGGGTCGTATTAGAACACAGACAAATCCGGATATAAGCAAAACTATTTCTTATTTTCCGTTTAATTTCCGTCTTATTTTATATGAAATAAATCTGACTAAAAGACCCCGTATACGCAAGAACCACAACGCAAGCATATCCTTACATACAGACATATATAGATGTTTTCATACAGTATTACATGTGAGAAATTTATGAAAACATGTTTTGTAGCATTTAATTTATGAATTATGGCTTTTAAATTAGAATAGAAGAAATGTCTACATTGTTTTCGCGTATGTTTGAATGTGTGCTCCCATTTCAAAAATCACAGTATTATTTCCATTAACACAAATATTCATGTATTAAATACCAGAAATGCCTAGAGCTCTTGAGAATTACGCTTATGTTGCATGGCTGGCGTCACAGGGGAATACATACATATGTACGTCTGTATGTATGCATGCTCATATTGCAGTGCACATAGTAAGTTGCAACAGCAAATGCTACATATGATATGTGTGTGTATATGTTGTGTGCTTGTTCGTGCTACATGAACATGAAGAAAACAAGCTGTGATGATGAAGATCTAATTTCCTCACGAACTTCTTTTAATATCCTGTAACTGAGATAGCAATGAATACACAAGAAATTTCATACGCACATTTATGCACACACATACATACCTACAGCTTTGATAAACACACATACTCGCCTAGTACTTGGAGAATTCTTGTTGGAAATTCAAGAAGTTTTCACAACGTCACAATCAAGGCGAATGAGTGTGCTCGACTACAGTGGCTGTCAAGTGGGCAGTGAGACGAGAACGCAGTCAGACAGCCAAGCAAGCAGGCATTTGACACTTTCTTACAATTAGCAGAGTTTGCAGTTGTCATTTCCAAGGAAATGTAGAAAAGTGTGCAAGAGAGATCGGAAAATGGGAGAAAGTGCGTATGTATGCAAAAATGAGTGGATAGAATAGGAAGAATGCCAAAAACAAAAGCAACATTAGTAAGAATGCTGACGCCTTATCAAAGTAGAAGAGGTTGTGTGTCGTGACAGGCGTGGCTAAGCATTGCACTTACATACATGCTTCACTATATACAAACGTTAGGTGAATATGTACACATTCACAATTCAAAGGTATAGTATGTGTGCACACGATATGGTACACATGTATGTATGTACCAGTGAAATTTAGAAAGCGACCAAATGCATTTCATGTTTTAAGGGTTGCTTACCCTTATACGAGCGCTCGTGTGTCATTCCTCATACTGCTTTTCGGTTCAGTTCAGTTGCCAATGATGATGACTGCCGTTAATTATGAATGCGTTGTTGCCATTGCATAACTCCATCGCACTCCGATTGTTGTTTTTAGCGTTGCTGTCGAATGATTTTGGTTGATGTTTTTCTTTTTTTCATCCTCTGATTGCGAATGGTGATGTTGATGCTGACAGTTACTGTGATTTATTAACCTCCGAACACATTAAACTCATTGCCATTTTTCCGTTTCTTGTTTTTCGTTTTTTTTTTTTTTTTGATTTTTTTTGCGGCCGGAAAAACACGCCTCATGCTGAAGAGTTGTTCGTGTAAGGTGTGTTAGTTTGTGTGTGTTGAGCTTGAAATCCATCCCCAGCTCCACAATCCCGTAGTTGCGTTAATTAATAGAAATTATTCATTATATCTTTTGGCTCACAACTTTGCCGTATGTTACAAACGATATAAATGTCCTGTCTAGCCAGCCCAGTACGACCAACCAGCTGCCAGAATGTCCACTGCCATGTCGAGTTTCGTAATCAACTTACATCCCTTTGTGTATAATTAGTTAATTGACCCTTTTGCTGGCTAAAACGCACATGTATTTTTCATTTCACAAGGGTAAGCAAGTAAACTAAAACCCGTTATACCAAAGAGTGTGAGGTGTGTTCTCTTGACAAAGCTGAAAGCTTAAACTCCTATTGCGTATATAAGTACACATACATATATGTATGAATTTTGTTATAGTCTAGTTCATGCAAGTTTTTTGGAACCTACCTACAACAGGCTTCATATTCTTCAGAAAGAAAATTTACCTAATCTTAAAACTATTGAAACGTTGTATTTAAAGTTTAAACACTTTGCTCGAGGAGGTTGCAGGTATGTTGGCAGCCGGTATTATAAATGTTGTTTCAGATAGTATTGTAACATCCTTCTTCAGTGCATCGCGCCATGAGTACAAGGTGTTACCCATTGATAAAAAGAAAACAAGTAAAAAAGTTTGACTCATGCAAACCCAATTGGAAATTCTTAGTCAAAATTTAAAAGGTATTTTTTGTTCATCAAACTCTACACACATTACGTTCAGGAATACATTAATAAAAAAACCTATGTTAGTGCGATTTAATCGAAAATTACTTTGACAAAATCCCTTAATTCTCAGTTAAATTTGTAAAATTAACAGAATAAGTAAATACAACAATACTCACTCACAGATTTTCATTTTTGAAAATATATATGCCTTTGTTATGAGTGTTATTTACGAAACTTCTTTAAACTCATATTGAGTAGACTTTACTAAATTTACTTTACTAAACTAAACTACTACTATCTACTTTATTTTAGTACTCGATTTATTAAAATGTGTCAAGATATGTATCGGGTATATTTTTAGCTGCATGGGCACTGTCGATATCGATAACTATGGTTTGACAGCTGTGAATGACAAACTATGTTTCGAAACTCATCATAAACCGTTTAACGCCAGAACAACGCATCAAATTGTGGAAATTTACTTTGAAAAAAAAAAAAAAATGTTTCGCGATTGTCGGATCCTCGTCATTCTGAACTTGTTGGATTTTGGCTTACGTGCCTATAAAATAAAGCTCATGCAAGAATTGAAGCCAAGTGACCACGCATTTTTTTTTGACTGGGCTCATTTAGATTCATTATACAAATTTATTGGAAAAATCATTCAAAACTTAGACGGATGTAATGGACATATAATTCGTAGCCGCGGCGAACATATGCCGGTTATCCTATTCAAGAATTAAATGCCATAGAATTATCTACAAGATTACAATAACAAAACATTCATTCCGACAATATTTATTTTTTTATTGTCATTTTCGTTGAGTGCTAGATGGCTCTTGGAGCGAGATATGTGGAATACAATCTAACCTCTTTTTGGGTAATGGAATATCTTAGACCGATTTCAACGGTGTTGCCATCATTTTGTTTTCATTAGTTCTCGACTTCGAACATACGAGTATGTATTGAATTATATAATGACTTCGGTAAATTATCGAACTTCGACATGCGTGCAAACATATCCTTCGACAATAAAAGTATGATTAATTTATTTTATGACTTTTAACTTAATTTTAGACATAAATACTCTCTTCGAATGAAATATCGAAACCAGAAAAAACAAATTTAATAGAAAAATGAGTACATAAAAAACTAGCAGTGCAATACTGAATAGACTAGCAGATGGTGAGAAACCGATAGTTCGTGGTCAGGAATATATGTATGTATTGGTACCGCGAAATTTATAAACTGCTAATCAAACGGCAAAAATCGAAAAAACTTTTTCAAATGTTTTGGAAAGCTTTTTCTACATATTTCATAGCTTTGACATATATCTTAAGTGAGACTTTTTTATACGTTCCCTCTCCATCGCATTAACAAATTTTTTCTTAAAAGTTTTGCGAAAAATGATCTTTTGACCTATTTTTGAAGTTTAAAAAACATTCAGGTTTCACTGATCAAGCAAATTTTAATTAACGGATTGTTCTCATCACATTGCTCATTTACACTTTGTTTTAGGATAAGTATGGAAAACTAACCACAATCTTCTCTTTTATGCTGTGTAAAAAGTTCATGGCGATATTTGTTAACAATATCTAATTAGATGAAAATATTTTTTTTATTTTACATAGGGAGACATGAAGCCGTTTTCTCAACATTTAGGTTTTTGTTTTTGGATTACAATACTCTTGCAGTAAATGAGCGATATGCCTATAAGTATATTTGTCTTGATCCTGTTAAGACGTTACATATAACATTTATGGGAAGAAAATTATAATACTTTGAGCCCACGAACGCCAAAAAAAGACTCAAGTTATCCTTACATTACCACATTACCGATCCAACCAGACAAAGCAAACATACCTATACCTTTAGCAACTTGCAAGATGCTTATAGAGAAACACACTATCAGTGCTGCCAACAGGCTATGGTCTCAGTCCCTGCCTTTTCAACTAGTAGGATGATGTGGCCGGAATGGAACAGGGGCCACACAAACCGACTGTTGAAACTAAACAGGAAGAACATGAGAAATCTTCTCGGGGTTCTAACAAGGCATTGTCTGATTGGCAGGCATGCCAGTAGACTGGGAGCGCCCTATAACGACTATTGCAGAAGCTGTAACGACATTGAAGAAGAAGAGACTATAGAACACTTTCTATGCGGGTGCATGGCTCTGGATAGAAGAAGGTTCCATATTCTAGGAAAAAGCTCCCTGAATAACTTGGCAGAAGTAGCCAATATAAAAATAACAAGTCTTCTTAGATATATCAAAGCCAAAGGTTGGTTCAATGAGGACAATGTAGAGTGAGGAGAGGGGATAGCCCCGGTGGTATCACAATGGGTCTACCGCAGGCCTAGGCATGTCAAACTACTACCACTATACCTACCTACCTATCCTTACATTTCCAATTGGGACGCTCTTTGTAATGCAGGTGAATGCTGCTGATAATGAAGAAGAAGAATAGAATAACTGAAACGTAGGAAAAGAGAATGAATGTCGAAATGAATATACGAGCATTACTTTCCGATAAAAGGAATACAGTTGATGGGCATATACTTCAGGCATTAAGAGCGCAAATAATAGTTTTGCTTAAAAAGAAACAAATATTACTAAAAATATATAAGTTTGCAATATTTTTTTCAATTTATTCCTACACTGATTTTTAAATAAGCTTAATTATAAAAACTTTATTTCTGTCTTTTCCAGGTAATTCAATTGCTTAACACGTCCAACCATTTCCTCACTCTGCTTTATTTATGCTCAAGGTAAGATTTTTAACACCATTTTCATCATTCTGCTGTAGGACTTATTTTTGTTGGCAAGAAGAGGCCTCGTTGTGGCATTTTGCATACCAACTTGTGTTTATATTGAACACCCTTCGACGTCACGGCATACGACATGCCACAAACCGAATTCAGTTGGTTGCATTCTTCCATCGCACCATATCTGATTTGTGTCAACATTAAAATTGCAAACCTGTGAAACACAAACGCAACTTCAGAGCAACGGGAAGCGTACAGTGCAACCTACGTTGCACCGAACTTCGGCTAAGACAACTTTGGTTGCATTACAAGTAAAATCATGTGAAATGTCCTCTAAATGGAAGCTGGTAACCCTCCTATGCACAACGCCAAACCAAACAGTAATTCAATGGCGATTGCACGAACGACCGAATGAGTGAGTGAGTGACGGAGATTATAAATTGAAATTGAGTTCATAAAACACGAATCAGCAAAACGTTTAACATCTTTATTCCACAAAACGCGTTCACCGCGCTGCACACGATTGTTGCACGAAACAAAGAAATGTAAATGCAACACCGCAAATCGGCATGCGAACAAATCTACACAAACACACACACGTTCTGGCGATTGTTTGATTGTTCGGCATCAGCACAGACAGTCCGACGCATAGACGAACGGAAGTGAAGACGCAAAGACAGAAAGTTAAGTCCATCGAATGACAATGAAAGGCGCAAGTTATTTGACGTTGTTGCAGGGGTTTGAGGCGAAAGGAGGCGGTGGCGTTGCAACGCGCACGAGTGGAATTCGCACAGACGTGCGATAAAAATGTATGGCATTGCAGTAACAGTAGAAAAAGCATCAATAAATTTAGCTGCACAAGCAACAGGCACTGGTGGTGCCCAAGAGCAGTCACAGACACATAAGCGTCTCGTTAAATATAAATAAATGTACTAGTAAATGCTGTTATTTTTTATGTTACTTGTAATGTTGGCCAATTGTTTCCACACACTAGTTTTCGAACTAGCTATTTAGAGACCACTCTTATCATAAAGAATATATGTAGAATCACTGGAAATATTATGTTTTATGATAGAAAACATATATAATATGGTAAATTATATATATTAACATAATATTTTATGCAGAATGGTCCATCTAGTAGATATTTTTTTAATCATGTACGAGGGGTGGCTTTTATATTTCGGGATTTCGCAACCATGGTGTTGCAATCTGGCAACTGACAGCTGTATCGCAAAGTTTGACATTTTTTGGCTTTTACGTACTCAGAACGTTTTGAAATACCAGCGCTATTTGTGTTGTTTACAGTAACTTAAAAGATTCATCTCGGTCCAAAAATGGAATTAAATCGTGAACATTTTCGTGCGATTATTTTTTACAATTTTCGACGTGGATTAACTCAGCAACATTGCATGGATGAACTTAATTCATTTTTTGGCGATGGAGCTCCATCAAGGACCAGTGTTTATCGATGGTATGGTGAATTCAATCGTGGTCGTAGTTCACTCCAAGACGAATTTCGTGAAGGTCGTCCAAAATCAGTTGTTGTTCCGAAAACCTTTGATGCTGTGCGCGAACTGATATTACAAGATCGTCATGTGACCTATCGTGAGATTGAGACAATCTTAGGCATAAACATTTGACTATCAAAAAAATTTGTTCGCGTTGGATCCCACACAATTTGTCAATCGCTCAAAAAAAGGCTCGTGTCGATTGGTCGAGGGAAATGCTCAATAAATACGATCGCGGGGCTTCGAAACACATCTATGACATCGTGACAGGTGATGAATCATGGATTTACGCGTATGAGCCCGAAAGTAAACAGCAGTCGACTGTATGGGTGTTTCAAGATGAGCCAAATCCAACAAAAGTTGTTCGCGCTCGAAGCACTTCCAAGCAAATGGTCGCCTGTTTTTTCGGAAAAACTGGACATGTCGCAACCGTACCACTAGAACAACGCAGAACAGTAAATTCTGAGTGGTATACAACCATTTGTTTGCCAGTTGCCTTCCAAGAAATTAGGAAAACCAATCCCCAAAGACGGATCACTCTTCACCAGGACAATGCAAGCTCTCACACATCGGCTCAAACAACTGCATTTTTGAGCACCCAAAACATCGAAGAATGGGTCATCCACCGTATAGTCCTGACTTGGCACCGAATGACTTCTTTTTATTCCCGTACGTAAAAAACAAACTGAGAGGTGAACGTTTTTCGACACCTGAAGAAGCGGTTGCGGCATTCAGAATGCATGTTTTGGAGGTACCTCATTCAGAGTGGCAAAAGTGCTTCGACAATTGGTTCAAACGCATGCAAAAGTGTATAGATCTTCATGGAGAATATTTTGAAAAACAATAAAGTGATTTTCGATGATTAAAATTTGTTTTTGTTCTCTAATCCCGACATATAAAAGGCACCCTTCGTACTAACTTATTTTGGCAGTAACAGCTCTTTCACACTGGAAGTCTTGACAGGAAGTCAGTATCATTGATCAACGTTGGGAAATATTGCAAACTTATTTCCAAAGCCAATGTCGTGTGGCCCAAACAGTGCGTTTATTGCAAAGAAGGCAAAATTATCTTTTCTGACAAGGTGCACTGCTTTCTTGGAGAATGATAGTTTGGAGCAGATTTTTGGGTGATGGCGTCATTGGTCCATTTTTTTTTTTTTTTTAATTCTGATGGAAACGACATTTCAATCAACGGTGAGCGCTGTAGAGGCATGCGCTACATGAATGCAGAAATCATGTTGCATAAATAATGGGAATGTTTCCTCTTTCAATTAAACCAATAATGTACCGAAAAAAGTGTTTTTTTAATATTGGAATGAAAATGTGTCACATTTAGATGCGCAACCACTACAAAATTAATTGAAATTCGGAAATGTATATTTGGAGAGGACGAAATTGAGCTCTCATTTCATAAAATTACTAAGCAGAGGCCTATTCCACAAAAATTAGTAAATCATTGGAATTTCTTCAAAAAATGGATGAAAGCAATTTAATACTAGAACAAAATTGTAAAATTTATCGAAAATATATTACGTCTTTTAATTAACAAACTTCACACAATGCATACTGCAACAGTACGCATATCACCAAACAATTGTTCTCATAACTTAGGGAATATTTTTTGTTGATGGGCGTTTGGTTAGTTGCGAACTGCCCTCAAGTGACCCTTGGCAACCAAGACCTGTTATTTTCTCAAACTTTTTACCCCACAGGACTACCGTTGGGCATTATATCATGGGAAAAAAACGCAAATTAGTCGCCGCTCCTACGCCGTAGTATTTCTAGGATCCTTAACCTTTTCATCGCCTCTGCTCTCACATCACATACCGCCATCCATGTCTCATAGCTTTGCGACATGATTTACACGAATGACTCAGGAGTGTTCTTTTCGCCCAGTTATTGCGAAGCTTCGATCTAGAGCTATTGGATTTCCGGCATTCAAAGTATACGTGGCTAACATATTTTACTATATCTCCTCTATAGTAATCGCTAATGGGATCCGGTTCTCATTTAAACCAGACAAGATATGCTTTAAAGCATTCGGGCCTGGTTAGAAACTGAGTCAGATAGAATCCGACCGTTCCATTTTTTTTGTTGGCCGGTATCTCAAGTCTGGGACGTAGTGATATGTCCTGCGGCTGTTTATCGTGTTTTCCCATCTATAAGGCCAAGTTCAGGTTCTGGTTTTGCGCACTATGAAGCATTGAGCTCCATTTTCAGCTTTAATTGCACCTTCGTTTGCCAGTATGTCTACTGGGTGCATTCCGATGAATATTAACTTTGCTTCATCGGAAAAGGTTTTAAGGGCGCAGCCTACCCGTAGCGCCGGAGCTACGACAGGTCACGGCGGACAGTGCGCAAAAGATGTGGCCAACATGCGACCATTAACCAACTTTTAGTGATTTTGGAGGAATCAGCTGATTTACTGACATAACAGGGGATGGACCGAGTTTTGTTTACAACAAGGGTTGGTAAAAACTGAAATTGTGTTAGCCATGTGAGAAAAAACAACGCAGCTCCTATTCATGTTACTTCATAGCAGGATGAACAACGAAAGACTGATTGTATTAAACTAATCTCTCTTTACACATTTTTTTTTTTTTCATTTGTGACATAACAGCCAAAATTACCCTCACAATTTTACTTCGGATGGCCAAACCTTGTAACCTATCATCAATACCAGACAGTAGTTTCGTATAGAATTTAGTTCTATACAATGCCTGCTATACGTTGGAGACGTTGTTGCTTTATCTAGGTGTGATTTGAATGATAACCTCCTGTCATGACTCACAATTACTTGAAAGCTGCCAGTTTTGTGATGCTGTGATTATAAATTTTCATTTTCATTTTTCCCAAATTGTATTAAGATTTTTACCGGTAATGTCCAATGCGTTATCGAATTCCGCGAACCTGATAATATTAGCGCTAGTGGGCATTTTGAAGTACAGAATACCGTCACACTTTACGTTCACAGCAGTGAGCTAAGTAAAGAACTTTAGGGAATGGGGAATTGAGGGAAACTGTAAAGCAGATGAGCTAGCCAGAAAGGGTACCGCTCTCCAACTGCTGAGTGATAAAAGTACCATTGGAATACCCATGGCCACGAGTAAACTAATAATAAAAAACCACTTTATCCAAGAGGCCAATAGGTCATGGGGAAATGAAGATACGTGTCTAACAACTAGGCTACTATGGCCGCAAATAAACAAGAAAAGAACAAAGGAATTGCTTAGTCTCTCAAGAGACAATATCTCGCTTGTTTAACCGGTCACTGGCTATTTGGCAGGCATTCCTCGAGACTAGGAGTCTTCTCCCATGAATATTGCAGAAGTTGCAGAGATGAGGAAGAGGAAGAAACAGTTGAGCACTTCCTCTGCAATTGTCCAGCCCTAGCTAAAATCAGAGCAGGTTGTCTAGGTAAATACTTTTTTAATTCTCTTACAGAACTGTCTGGCGTGGGGTTGGCATCAATACTACGCTTCATAAGAGCCACGAAATGGTTCCACGAAGGAAGATAAATGAGGTTCCCGTGTAGCACAGTGGTATCATAACGGACCTGTAAGGTCTAAGTGAGTTGGTCGTGCAGACCGACTACCACCATAACCTAACCTAGGGAATGCCGACTGATACGTTTAAATTATTCTTGCCTGTTGTTGTGATACATTCCAGTACGCGCTCTTCGTGGTAGCTTCGTATAAGTGCTCACAAGGAAGAGGGTACTCCTATATTGTCCAGTTTGCAGTGTTGAATGTGGTTTTGCATCAAAGGTTACTTCTTACTATGCAAACTTGTACAATTTTATAAACTGTGCGGGTGAATAAGTTGCAATGTAGTAACATTCGCTTCTCTCTTCTTCTTCGACATTGTCGTTTTAATTAGTTGTAGAGGCATTTCGTAATTCTTTAAGGGAGCGAAAATGCGAATGGGCCGTATTTCTACTACCTTGTTTCCATTTTCTTTATTTATTGAATCTTTCTTGTACAATAAACTAACAATAAGTTTGCAAATCGTATGTGCTAGAGTATTATGTTTCCTTGCCAGTGTATATGATTAAATCGGTTGTCAATGTGATGAAAGTGAATGGATGGAGGTAGCCAGAAAGGACGGGTTTCTAGTCTCCGATTCTTCATAGCTGTTTCCGTTGTCCCTCACGACGAGTATGTGTGATTTTGTTTTTTGGTCTGATCTGATGGAATTGGATGGAGGGAGCCGGAAAGGCCCAGTGTTCAGTCTTCCTTGAAACTGCGTTTCTCATGACGATGAGGCCGTATTGGAAACTGGAATGGCCGAGATTTCATTGCCTTCGTGGACGGACGCTCGTGTGAGATGAAATAACTCAAATAGTGCAGATTTCAAGATGTTTTTTTTTTTCAATCGTGTGTGACCTTCATTTTGTAGGCATTTTTTGCTCAATCCTGTAACTTCATCAGCTACACGAGGTATGCAAATGACTCTATGAGTGCTAGCGTTATTTATGTACCATCAAGCTCCCGTAATTATTCGCAAGGCTTTAGGTTTTACTCTCTGGAGCTTTTCGATATTTGAAGGCATAGCAGTTCCCCACATGTCCATACCATATGTCCATATTGGTTTTAGCATGGCTTTATATAGTAGCATTTTGTACTTGAGAGGTAATACTAATTTCGAATTAAGCATCCAATTTTCATTTTAAGCTTGATATTAGTCACTTTCTTTTCAATATGATCCGCCATGTGAGTCTTCTATCTAAGTGAATTCCACGATACTACTACCTCCAAGAAAATATTTTACGACATGTGAATATGTATGTATCCCATGCACGTAATGAGGCAGGTTGTATTCATACTCGTTGCAATGATGGCACTACTCTAATTTCCAACGTTGCTTAAACATAGTTAAACCTAAAAACTGTAGAAGCAAAACAACTGGGATATATCATATCCAGATTTCCCAGTTTCAGTCTGCTTGTAACTCCTTGTTTTTAACAGCTGCTTTGAAAGACACTCTATTTGCAACAATAAGCAAAGAGGTGTCAAATAAATCCGTTGAAATGTTACCAAACAAATAATTCACAACAGTTTCACAGTCAATTCATCACTTTTAGCGATGAATTAAAATTAGCCTCCCTCCATATCTGTAAACATTTGAATTGTTCCATGAAACAACTTTTGCAAATGTCTCCGTCGTGCGTGCCTGAAGAAATTTGTCAATGTTAAAAATAAACAATAACTAACAAATCTACACCACAAAAGTAGAACCGAAAACAAAACACAAAAACTGTTGGCAAACCTTTCACTTTCACCAAGCAGTAGGGAACCTGTTGCTAGCCACTAGGTAGCTGGCAGGAAGATATTGTAGATACCTCCGCGGCACAACCACTTGCAGTGCGTTCCAAGGTGGAAAATGCACTCTTACGAATATGTTGCATAAATTCTGCATATTCTACTTGTTTTATGCCAACTTCGTGCCGTTACTCTTATTTACTTGGCCAACAACGAGTTGGCGCTGATTAACTGCACAACAGAAGCCACACTCAAGTAGTAAAGAGATTTCGCAAAATTAGGAACTGAGACTACCTGTTAGGGTTTGCTGAAAGGAAAAGTAATTTCAGTTTGTTATTATAATTCCACTGCAGCTGCTAAAAGTCACAAGTTAATATGTAAGAACAGATAATAATGGATTAGGGTGTAACAGTTTAAACAGATGTGAGCAAAAATTTAGAAAGAAGGCTGCTCTGACTACACTATGTAGCGTATTTGCGTGGCTTAAGAATATTGTATGATAGTAAAAATATTTAACGTTTTTATTTTTTAATAAATTTGGATTACAGAAAATTTGTTTTATGCAACTGCGCTCGATTCCATCGACAGGACTTTTTTATTTTTTATGATTTAGTACGAGGAAACTAAGGTTATAGGAATTTACAATCAGAAATCTCTAAAGTCATCGTATCCAAATAGCATTATTAGAGAGCGGCTTATCAGAAGAGAGCAAAAAACTGTATCTGCTTATATGATAGTAAACCCACACAGTCAAGATGAAAGCACATTTTGCACACTGCACTTTAGGTTGAGGACCTCAAACTTTTGTCCAGACACGCACGCATATTTAAAAAACAAATAAATACTTGGCGCGTACACTTCTGTTAGGTGCTTGGCCGAGCTCCTCCTCCTATTTGTGGTGTGCGTGTTGATGTTGTTCCATAAATAGAGGGACCTACAGTTTCAAGCCGACTCCGAACGGCAGATATTTTTTATGAGGAGCTTCTTCATGGCAGAAATATACTCGGACGTCTGCCATTGCCTGCCGAGGGGCGACCGCTTTAGAAAAAACTTTTTCTTCATTTTGGTCTTTTACCGAGATTCAAACCTACGTTCTCTCTGTAAATTCCGAATGGTAGCCAGTGCAATGTGTACAATGTTTTTTTTTTCTGTTTTTATAAATGTTAAAGTAAAGAAAAGGTCCCTATGATGAAGTACATAGCAGGGTTAAACAACATGCAAAGAACCACGAAGAAACATATAACAAATGCGAAAGAATTGTATGAATTTGCTGAAGCCCTTTTTAAAAATATCTCTTTTGGATATGGCACTACTGCTGCTTTCAATAACGAAGGAAATTTTCCAGGTCCAGATTCAAGGTAGCAAAATTTATTAAAAACACTCGGAAGCATCACTCAGGTGTCGCATTATAAGCCGAGAAACTTTATTTTTAAAAGAGCATGCAAAAAATAAAATACACCACCTAATTGAACTGTACTTTTTATATTCTATTTATATGCTATAGTGCTTTATGCTCTGTAAACTTGAAAACACTATAAATAAAATTTCAAAGTGTCACTCTTTTTGCTGTAGCCTGTTTGGTTTTGCCGATCTCAAAAATTTGAAAATGGCATTAGATTCTTCTTAATCAGATATATGAAAGAGATTTTTTTGACGTGATAACGTCTTATAATTCGATTTAACAGGCTGCACGCACGAAAAAATGTGTCGTTACCTTGCTCATATGTCGTTACCTTGCTCATTGCCGTTACCTTGCTCATTTGTCGTTACCTTGAATGAACTGTAAGCGAAAGCGCGGAACGAACGACAAAGCAAACGAACGGCAACGTTCGACATCTTGCTCTCTCCTACTTAAGTGAGCGTATATATGTATGTATATGCGCATATGTACATATATAAATTCACGTATTTGTATTTGCATATGCCTTCTTATTGATTATTATTAATTTGATTCACTTGAAGAATTTAAAATAAAACCAAGTTTGTTAATAGTACCTGTTGTTTTAATGTTATTATTATTAATTTTTTTATTATATGTATATGAAGGAAAAAATGTATGGTAATATTTACCACATACCTTATAAGATATGTTGTATACTAATATATGTATATAAACATGCATATACATATACAATTTCGCGCAATTTTCAAAAAGAACAAATCTATATGTAAAGATGCATACAAGTCATATGGACATATAATATCAAATATACGAATCTATTCCGTACGCAAGCAAATGTAAGCTAATGTGCTTGAACTGAAAGCGAGAGCGGGGAACGAACGACAAAGAGCACAATCGGCCCCCGCGTTCGGCAACGTTCGACATCTGGCTCTGTCCTACTTGAGTGAGCATATGTATGTATGTATATGTATGTATATGCGCATTTGTATATAAATTCATATACTTGTATTAGCATATGCCTTCTTCCTGTGTGCATTGTAATGAACCATTTCTCTGTTGAGAATAGGACGATGATAGAAAAAGTAGGAAATGAAAGGGAGTGTTTCGAGTGTAAAGTGTCTTGAAAAAGGCAAATCGATAATAATGCCTCTTAGTGTTGTTGACTTATTAACGTCTGATGCACAATCGAAATTGAACATATCTTTCATGAATTTGATAAATGTTTCGTCATTTTTCACGTTTGTGTAAATGTAACTTGACCTATTCCATTGCAATTCCATTTACCTCCTCCTCTATATCCATACAAAATATCTATCAAACAAATAAAATTAAAATTTTGTTTTGAAAATTGCAACCATTCCATCAATATTTTCTTATGACGTTGTCACGTTAAACTATCGTCAGTAAACCGACTTTACAGACAACCTCTTTTTTTTTGACTAATCTGGGGTGGAGAAGACAATTTTTCACAACCTTAGAAAGATAAATGTGTTTTCTGAAATCAAATGTTTAGGGTGTTATATTAGTATAATAGCTTATAAATTATACCCCGTAATGCTTTTTAAATCAATAAAAAAGCACCAGAACTACACAGATTTTTAAATTTGAACTAAATGCTACACAAAATTTAATTCAAATTATAGCTTTTAAAAAAGTGTACAAAAAAACTTTTCGTAAAAATAAATAAATGTAAATTTAAATGGCTACTGATTCATTATAAAAGCAGTAGAAAGTTTTCTTTACGTGTGATTTCACAAAAACTGCATACTCAGAAAAATTCTAAAGTTTCTATTAAAAAGTTGAAAGTTTTTACACCATTTAAATTTTTTTGCAAAGTTTGCACTATATGGTTTTTGTTAGAGAATGAACTTTAATTTTATAAACACAAAATAGTCATGTACTTATAATTTGGCAACAGGGATATTAGAAGAAATCGTAGGGTAACGAATTAATACTTATTAGGGCAAGTATTTATATGTATCAACTTATCACCTCAATAATTGTCTTCTTCTTTATTGAGGTGATGAGTATTGCTACTTCTTCTGCATTGCTTTTTCGTTTACGAATGTATAGCGATCATACATTATTTTATATCTTTTTGTTTCTTAACTACATTACTCAAAACATATTCATTTATATTATTTACAATTTCTTTATAAATATCTCTATTTTGAGCTGCATACAATAATTCTGCAACATTGCATATGCCCATCCAATGCCTTATATTTCGTAACCATGATAACTGCTTCCGGCCAACGCATCGTTTCCCTTCAATTTTTCTTTCCAGTATTAATTGTAACATGTGGTATTTGGTGTTTCTCATGATATGTCCAAGATAAGCTGGAAGAGAGTGTGCAGGTAACGTTTCTCTGATCTGAGTTCCAGGACACAGGAACATAGAAGGAAATGATATCACTTATGAGCTTGCCAGGAAGCGGAGTGAATAGGCCTCAGAGATCTCCTACCCGGTCATTGGCATCACTCTGACAGTTGTTAAAGGGAAATTGCACAAATTATTTCTCAGGAAAGCGTAGAAAAGATGGAGCTTCATTTCTGCATGTGCTATTTCAAAAACCCTTTGGCCCCAGTACAATATACGGAGGACTCAGAAAGTCCTTTGGACTCCTCGCCATTCAATTTCCAAGCTCATTGCTGTGTTTACCAGTCACTGGACGATCGCCACACGCGCGGGAACGCGTATGTATTGCAGAAGCTGTGAGGACCTTTGAGAGAAGGAGACTGTTGAGCACTTTTTCTGCAAATGTCCGGGCAGCTAGACTATTAAGGTCACTGGGTGCTACTTTATTCGACAACCTGGGGCAGTGAGCCAACCTAACTCCCATCAATCTTCTCCATTATATCAACAGCTCTGGGTGGCTGTAGATATTTTCCTGTTGGAGGTCTCATAATGGTATCAAAACGGCGCTTTAGTGCTACCTGAGAAGTGCCAGACTGGCACTTCAACCATTCCACCTACCTGACATTGATCGATATGGTTATTTGGGCTGTTTTCATATAAAATGCCCGACAGGGCTATCATTATATGGAAAAAATGCACGCCAATAAACAAAAATTTCGACAACTCAATGCAACATATTTTCGTATTCAAATGAGTTCACAAAAAAACAAAAACAATTTTAATAAAATAAATTTGCAAAATAAAAATTTACTGACGTATTTCATTTAAGTACTTAATTTTGGTTTTACTTATAGTATAATTACGTATTTTACACTCCTATGACATTTTGTAAGCATTTCCAATATTGAACCCTGCATTCGTTTCTAAGCTGCGCTACGCTCCGTTCTCTTAAATTTTCAACTCAAATTCGTTACACTTCAGATGGATCATAGATAAAATGGCACAAAGACTTTTGCATGGCTTCCTGCTAACCTCATTGGCATGACATTATGCAATGCGCAGTTACTTCTATTACGTCCATTACTTATTTTATTGTCTACAATACATGCAAGGATGTTACCAAAAATGTGAGGCAGTGTTGCTGACGCAGCTGCGGCCTCGAACCAATTTCGGTTAGAACTAATTGTGGCAAGGACGATCATAATGATGCAATAATTTTCGTAAGTACCCCATTGTGTGCAGAAAATTAATATAAAGAACAATTTTTGCAAAAATGTTGTGCAGAAAATGCTAATTATATATAACAGTTACGCATATGTGTGGCATAAGTCCGAGTGCATTAGAACGTTCATTCCTTTTCCAGGTTAGGAAACTTTGTACTTTACACTTTTGAAATATGCGCTCATTAATTTGGAGGTCAACTTTAATTATGGGTTCGGTAAATCCTAATGTAGATGAGCAGTCCCTCTTACGCGGAATTTTAGCTCGAAATGCACCTTTTCACACATTAACCTTCAAAATCTTTAAATTTTATGCACTTTAATAAACGATTTCTCAACGCCTCAAAAGTGCATGACAAAAAATTATTTTGAATTCTTTGTTTCAGTCTCTTCACATTTTATTAAAATTATTTCTTTCGGTTTTTTTTTCTGTTTGGGCGGTGAACCATGAAAGGCGCTCATTTAAAATTTTTGGCGCGGGACGTCCTTTTTCACTTTAACCAAAAACGCGACAGACATGACAACAACAATGCGATCTGTAATCATAGGATGTGCACTTTTACCAAGAGGAAGCACAAAAATCATAGTTGAAAGAGACGCCAGAAATAAAAAATTGAGCAAAACCACTACAAAAAACCTTTTACGTTAACTTTGAATTTTAGCAGCGATGAACAATGAATGAGCCCAGTTGGTGGCGATGCAATGAATGGCGGTTGGCGAAAATATTGTTTTTTGTTTTTTGGTTGAAGTTGAACGCCGCCTTTGAGTTGGGTCTAGTGAGCAACGCTGAATGAATCGGTTCGCTAACGTGACTGGTTAAAAAGGAAACAGACTCAGCTGGAGGGCGACTACCACAACTACCAGCTCCCCACCGTAGCTACCATTTCGCCCACATCTAGCGAGAAGTCGGCGTTGTCACGCAGCCAGGCAGAACCGCCAATCTGAATCAGCGTAGACGTGTTTCACCTTCGGGCATTGTCATTGTTCCTAATGGAAAACAAACAAACTCCTGTTTTTCTTTTTCAATTTTCACTTGAGTTTTTACTTTAATATGAGTGAACCCTTTCTTGTGATGATGTCAAGGCGTTCAAATTTTAAGTTGCAAAAGCTTTAACATGCATTAAGCATGTAGGCGTAGATGTATGTTATATATTATGTATGTAGGTAGGTATACATGTGTTTGTGTTATAGTATAGAAATATTTCTTGTTTATATAGTAAAAAAAAAACTTAAATCCCTGCACAGGATGCAACTCACACATTGTTGCTCACACTTCCACAATTATTTTCATCATATAGTTTGTATGTATGTGTGTACGAAATATCCACATGCCACAAACTCATCTGCTCTTGTGCAACGCTACGCCATGGGTGGTCAACGGAATGCAAAACCACAAACAGGAAACAAAAGCACCAACAAAAATGTGCTCCAGCAACGGTGGCGACGACAGATACATCAACAATAACGGCGCGCAAAAATAATAATAATAACAACATTCGCTATGAGAGCTTTTGTGTCAACGCCATCAACGGGCCGCGAAATCAATTCAGCTGCCTCCCAGCCATATCACCCGCACTCTTTCTCTTTTCTGCCATTATGCATATATTTGCTCATTGTAACTGCCCTTTACTGCTTACCCTCCCCATTTCTGTCTCATCCGGTTGCAGTATTTACTTACATATGGGCATTTACGAGTATGTTGGTATATTGCCGTTTATGGGTGGAGAGGTTATTTTTTTCTTATGCGTTTTCAAGGGATGCTCAGTGCTCACTACCCACAGCAGCCAGTTTGTGAAAATCGTGAAGGCAACAGAAATAGCTGCGAACACCAGCCCACACTCGTGTCATTATAGGGTTGTTGCCAAGGACCAGCAGCAACGAAAGCTGTTGCTGCCACGCTTTTAAGACATTCCAACAAAACATCAAATTCATGAAGGCGAGGTATCCTTGGTGGTCTATGAATGTCTTTGGAAGTGGAAAGCTGAAATTCTGTTTTTAAAGTATTGCAATTTAGAGGGGAATATATCGTTTCATTTGATGTTTCAATTTAAAACTAATGAATTTAGAATTATTATTAAGCGAAAACTAACACTAATAAGAATACAATTTACACAGTATTCTGTTTAATGTTTCTCGAGACGTCTAACTATACGCAACATTAAGTAAAAACAAAGACGTTTGACTACTGTCCAACTGAATACATAAAGTTTTTCATTATTCATTGGCATTTCATCATGGAAAGACTTACGCCTCAACAACGTTTATAAATCGTACTATTCAACGGCCTGTGAAAAGTGTTCATCGCGCGCTCAGGCCAACTTATAGTGTTAAGCGATGAGACCAATTTAATCGCTACGTCAATAACCAAAATCGCCGTAATTGGGCTGAAGAGCAACCCGAAACCAATCAAGAACAGCTAATGTAATAGTGAAGGCGAACGCCTTCGCGCCATGATAAAAGACTTTTTGATGCCGGAAATTGAAGCCGGTGATCTCCACAACATTTGGTTCCAACAAGACGGCGCTACTTGTCACGTAGACCGTGAAACAATGGATTTTCGGAAAGCAATTTACCTCTCGGACCAATGGATTGACCATCAAGATCGTGTGACATCACACCTTTGGACTTTTATTTGTTGGTGTTTGTAAAGTCTAAATACTTTGTGGATAAACCAGTTGATGTTTACGGATGGCCAAATTACGGCGTAGTTACAGCCAACATTTGAAGGAGTTTATCTTTAAAACTAAATGTCATGAATGGTTCTACACAAAAATAATAAAGATTACATGATCAATTTCAATTTCCGTTGTTTTATTTCAAATTAAAATACGACACCTCTAAATTGAACACCCCTTACTTATTCTTAAATTATATGCGATTAAAAAATATATGAACTCCTTTTAACCGCAAAATAAGTACATTTACTTACCTTTTAAATTTGTTTGCGTATTTTTTTATCGGATGTATGTACGCGCGAGTTTATTAAATGCGTATAAATTTAACTATTGCTTTGGTGCTAGTGAAATAATTTTCATTAAAACAAATTGATGTAAATTTTATTATGTGGTAGAGCGCTTCTCAAACAATATCATTGCAATTTTTTCGAGTTAAGTTGTTGCATAAGAATGAATCTGTAAACACGAACTGATGTTCTTCAATCCCCAAGCAAATTCACATTCAAAATATCCGCATACGCGTTCATACTTCCACATGTATGTATGTGTCCTTTACTTATGTGCATGTAAATGCTCTGGTTATTACTGCTATTCTTACATTTAAAATTTATATGTGGTATGTATGTGGCATGGAATGCCTTAACTTCTAGTAAATGAATGAAGAAGGCGACGACTGAAGTTTATTGCTCGTAAATAACACTGAAGAAGATGCAGTGAGCTAGTTGACATTTTGATTAAATTTCTCAAAGTGTAAAAGAATAGAAAAAAAATCAAATATTGGCAATGTGCAATAGGGGCAGACTGCCAATAGATTTTTTCTTTTTTTCAATTAAATATTTAAAAATCTGGTTTACTTAAAACGTATGTTGCCTTTAGTTGTACAGAGTAGAGGAATATCGAGGAAATTTACTAATGACACACGAGGGAAAAGGCTATAAGTATGTGGTATACTTATAAGTATGTATGCATGTTCATTTATCAGAGTACACAAATGGCTACAAATGGGTAGCAGATAATTGTGGCTAACAAAAGAGTTCTCAACATTTGTAAGTGGCTAATTTCCGTGCCACTCTTTGTCGCCACCGCAAAATTCCATAAATGCAAATACGTGCCACATGCCACAGGCGGCGCATACGAGTGAGTACATAATACAAATGCATGTACGAACCTTCTGATATTAGCCATATTATCCCTGCAACAAACTATGAGCATTACAAATGCAAATGAAATGCGTTGAGTGAATGGAAATGCGGTCGGCTCTGTTAACGCCACTCGCCTCTCGCCCGCCCGTTTCGCTCGCGTTCGACTGCATCGGAGCGACAATATGACGCTGTAAACCAGCCTTGTGGCTTTGCGCTATTGTAGATGATGGCACTGCATTTACTCCACCCACAAATTTTCACATACATTGGCAATGAATACGTTGTCAATCCAAAGGATATTTAGGATATGGGGTAGTATAAGTGTGTTTGAATGTATTCTACATATGTGCATATATGTATATGTGGATGTGCCTCGGTTAAATGCAGAGATACAAATGAAAGTTTATGGTTTGTGACAAAATATGATGGAGAAATTAATTGCTGCTTTCGATTTGCCAACCACTTAGCACTGGAATATTTGTTGTTAACAACAAACAGATGTAAATAATCACGTATTTATTAACGATTATACAAACTGCACTAAACAAAGAAGGCAAAATATTTTCATGTACGAATATGTTTGGAAACACTGATTTAAGTAAATTGCTTAGAACCCTAAAACGGCTCCAGGAAACTCATTTAAGATCGGTTAATTTGTTTTTTTTTTTGCATTTAGGTTTTTTGCTGAGTGAGCAGAGTCGACTTTAAACGAGTAGAAAATGAAATGTTGTATGAAATGAGACAGGTGAGACATGTGACGGAGTTCGCCACAGCTAACCCAAAGGAAATGAGAAATTTTATGCAATGACCAACCATTACAGTTCACATATTGTAAAGGGTGATTTTTTAAGAGCTATAGGAAGGCTCTTCAAAAAAACTCACGTCAAATTCAGAAAAATGCATGAAATTTTTATTTAGATCGATAGTACAGTCCATATAATTTAATGTTTGAAGATTATTTCATGCAAATGTTGACCGCGACTGCGCTTCAAATGGTCCATCCGCTTAGTCCAATTTTGGCATACTCTTTCCAATGTTTCGGCCAGTATCTCACATATAAATGCTTTAATGTTGTCTTCCAACGCGTTAATTGAAGCAGGATTGTCTGAATAGACATGAACTTTAAGATAGCCCCACAAAAAATTATCTAAAGGCGTTATATCGCACTATCTGGGTGGCCAATTGACAGGTCCCGAACGTGAAATAAAATGTTCACCGAACTCGCCTCTGAACAAGTCCATTGTTACGCGTGCTGTGTGGCATGTGGCACCGTCTTACCGTCTTGCTGAAACCACATGTCATGCAAGTCAAGCTCTTGCATTTTGGGCGAAAAAAAGTTGGATATCATTTCACGGTAGCGCTCACCATTCACATTTATGTTACGATTCGCAGCATCTTTGAAGAAGTACGGTCCAATGATACCTCCAGCCCATAAACCGCACCAAACTGTGCGCATTTTTATAAAAAAATTCAATGATTTGCCAACGTTGTTCGTTTGTAAGACGATTCATGGTCAAATTATAGACCAAACTGAAGATGTTTGACAGTGAAACAAAACAAGAAATGTGCGTCCTGTTTAAACCAACTTTTTAAACCACCTGTTTAAAAAGATAATAGCTAAAAAATCACCCTTTATCAAAATTACAAAGTTTTACTATTTATTTAATTTTTTTTGTTACAAAAAACCAAATGATTCAAAGATTCTATGTTCAAAATTAAAAAAAAAAAAATTCAATAACTTTTCATCAAAATTTTAAACGTTTTGGTTAGAATTTTGAGAACAATTTGAGAACACATTAAAATTATAAAATAAGTTCCTCTTATATATGTAGATACAATTACTTCATTATTCTGCATATCCAAGCCACATCTTACTAATGTATGAAATGAATGTAGTTATTTTAGGCACACATTTTTTAGCTATTAACATACAGTGAAACCACGTTATAACGAACCTTAATGAAATGAAAGCTCAATATAACAAAATTTTTGCTGAGCCCAATAAAAAATCTCATTACTGCGAAATTTTCCATACGAAAGAGTTTCATAGATATAGCTAAAGAATTCTGACAATGAATACCTTTGAAATATATCGATAATTTTAGTCCCGCTAGCAAAAGCCAAATCAGACTTGCTTGAATTGTTGCCAAAACGAGTTATTGAGTGAAACGCAAGTCGATTTATCCACACGACCAACCTGAATTCAAAAAGCTCCAAATATTTTTGGAGCCGAAGGTTTCTACACCACATTATATATTTGACAAATGTAGATAAACTTATTGATTATTTTATTCAAAATGACAAACAATAAAACAATATACTTATAATATTTGTGGACCAATTGAAAACTTTTAATGATGTATTCGTTAATATACAATTAAAAAAAAAAAATTTAAAAACTAATA
Source organism: Anastrepha obliqua (assembly GCF_027943255.1). Taxonomy (NCBI): domain Eukaryota; kingdom Metazoa; phylum Arthropoda; class Insecta; order Diptera; family Tephritidae; genus Anastrepha; species Anastrepha obliqua. The sequence continues at coordinate 79,388,000 of NC_072892.1, forward strand.
AAAAAATTACAAAGTTATAATTTTTCCAAATGCTTGCATTTTTCGTTGTGTCGAGGTTTCACTGTACATGAATTCATTGCTCTTTACACACTGATTGCTCCCTTACCTACAGGCATACACATACGGTTTTTCTTAATTTACCACTACCACGAAATCTTAGCGAACTCAAAGAAATATAAAACACTCACGAGCGGCAAAAAAATGTGAAGACATGGGAAAAGTTAAAAAGAATACCACAATCAACAGCAACAATACTCAACTCATTGCAAATGGCAAAAGGTCCATGGCGCACAAGATAAACGTCGACAAAACGATTTGTATCTAATTTTATGAGGTCATAAAAAGTAATCATTTCACCATTTAGAAGTGTGAGCGCGTTAAAGTAGCTGTAAGCTCTGCTCAAATGAAAATAAAATTAAAAGAGAATAAAAGAAGAAAGTGTGGATGTACATGAAGACATACTGCGAACAAGGTAGAAGGAGAGAGGCAGTATGACGCACCGCTCAATCGGCACAACTTGGAAACACAGGAAGAAGGATGTAGTGATATAAAAAAGAAGTAATTGGAGTACAGGATAAATGCAGATTTAATGACTTAAATATCAATAAAATGTCGAGTGTTATTACTATTGGGTGTTTTTTTAAAGTTTGAGAGCTTTAAAAGATAATACAAAACACAAATATTTTTGGAATGACTTTTTTTTATTAATTATTTATTTTAATAATCTACAGTAAAAATTTTAAATTCTGTACAAAATTAGGTTTAGATTGAGCGAAATCAAACAGGCTTGTATTAGATAGTCTCGAAGTCGCCAGTAATAAGTGCATTACTTACAAATTTAGTCTTAAATTTACCCCATAAAAAGGGTAAAACTTGTGAAGACATTATATACATTATAATCTGATAGAACAGTTCATGACTTTTTTTTAATATGACATCCCGCATATGTCCGCCGGGGCTATTAGTTGAATGGATCCTTCGATCAGTCCAATTTTTGACTACTGTTTTCAATAAATCTGGCCTATGGCGTCAATGGTGGCCTCAATGTGCTATCGATTGTTAAGCGCGCTGTATGGCAAGTTGCGCCGAATGTCTTCGATGTTTAGCTGATTAATTTTTGCAAAGAAAAATTCTGTCAGTATGGCTCGATAGTGTTCGCCATTCACCGTAATGACAGCTCCGATGTTGCCGCCAGTGCTCTATGAACTTCGGGAACATATTTTTTTCTAAGTTCTTTACTGAACAGAAAACTTAACACAGTTTGCCATTCTCAACTGCCAAACCATAGTTGTCGGTATCGATAGTTCTCAAGCCGCTAAAAAACGCACCCGATACAAGCAGGTATTAATATTACTGAAAATAATTTTACACTCATGTTGTTAGGTGTTAATCTTTAAGGAGTTAAGAAATTTAGGTTGGCAAACAAGTACAATTTTTGCTTGCAGAATGAAACAAATGCCTGAGCAAATTAAATCTCGACCCAAACTCTTGTGGGTCAGCCGTACTAGTTATTTCACACCAATTCAACTTTCCACACACATACCACACACCTACAAACATGCACGCTTTTAATAAATGGGCACTCAAGAAATGTGGAAGCAACTTCCTCTACACTTTGTTGTTGTATCAAATCAGATGCTACTATTTTGTTTCATTTGATTCGTTTAAGAGCCGCCATATTGTTTGGATAGTTTTTTGATTGATTTAATGCACTCCAGTAATACAACAAACACCCGAGCGGAAACTATGAGCGTCAAAGTCAACAAAATCAAAATTTGTTTATAAACTAAACAAACTCTGAGCAGAACAGCAGGCAAGAGGGAAGCGCCAACTTGGACCGTTGTCGGAGCGAAATAAGTGGCAGCAGTGGGAATTCAAAGGCAGAAGGCCAAATGCAAAATGTTTTCTACACTGCATACGCACATTCGCACTCCCATCTGATACTCGTATATATGAATATGTATGTAATAATTTATAAGTAAGGAAAACTGTTTGAAACATAAAGCAAAATGAAGAGCTGTAGAAGTTGGGTATTTTAATTTTGATAGGTAGTGACGGTAGTGGATGTTGTGAGTGCGCGGGAATCAATGGCCCGTCCAACTTTCTCTCTCTCCATCCAGCCATTCGTGTCAAAAAACGAATGTATAACTTTATAAGAAATTTCACTTTGACAATACACAAACATAATCGTATATATTATATTTTCACATGGATTGACAAAATCTAATAGAAGCCATAATACTAATATTGATAAGCAAATACCACAATCAAATATGTTTTATTATAAAGAATTATAGTTTTTTGACAAAGTTTTCTAAAAACACTCAGATTTAACTCAAATTTGTTATTGATAAAATATTATGGCATTTCCTGTGCCAACAAAATGCTTTGTAGAACAGCTTTTTGCATAACGCAAATGTATAACCTTTTCTTTCACTTCCGAACATGTGCTTTATTTGGAAGGAAATTCCCAACATTGCTTGCAAAAAAAATTCAAAAATCAACTCGATTTTGAACGACCTCAAAGTTACGATTCATCAAACGAGAATTGAATTCGCTATAAACGCGCAAGCCCAGAAGTTTTCAAGAATATTCTGGTTAAAAAATTGAAAATTTTGACGACAATTTTTTTAACTTTCTTAAATTTTTGGGAATGTCGTACAAAGTTCGATACTTTGAATTATGAGATGTTTGTTATACAGCGAACCTTATTTTAATAAATAATTTACGAGAAGAAATTGGCATCATAAATATAACGAGTATTGTAAAAACATATAATGGCTCAATTACGTGAGCACAATTTTATGTACCTGATGTTGTTTCTTAATAGAGCCTATAATGAGCCTCATAATATTCTCCCCAAATGAGGAATAATTTGTTTGCTCAATTCAGAAAAAGCGAATGGTCAACTTGCGTTCAAATATGATTCGCAGATTGGTTTCCACTTCCTTAATTTCAAATTTTTTATTGTTTCTTGTCACCAGTGCCACCAGAAATAGACAGGAAGTTCAGCTGTAAGCTAGCCAAGAATCTGGTCTCACATTGGGAGTTTTTATGAACTTTCTTTATAAGGCCAACGGATCATTCAGTTTGAGCTGGAAGTAGAGATCCCGAAAAATCCCGCAAAAGAAGCCCCATAAGCACTGGCTGGAATAAGTATAGAATTTTGTTAGGTATAAACTTCCCCAGTATAGGTAACCATCTCAGTATAACTAAATGTGCGAAGTTGGAAGACAGATTAAACAGAATTAATGACATTCTTACTAGTGTGTTTAACTGCAGTTGTCCTGAGACCAGAGGAAGGCAAGCCCAAAACACTTTGGTGGAAGAAGGAACTCTCAGCGTTTCACAAAGCTTTGCTGTGCATATGTATATAAAGTTAAGTATAAGAGACTCTGATGCCACTTACACATGCAACGAGGAAGGAAGAACGCGTACCTTGCTGTGCTCGATCCATAGGACCAACCCAATCGGATTAGATACGAGATAGTTAGTTATCTTTTTACCTACGTCTCTGTAAGATGGGTCGTAAGCTACTTTGATCGATAAATGAACCCATGAACAGATGGCTCGAGTCGTGTTATTACAGCAAGCCGGTGAATCAGTTCTATCACATCGTGAAGAGCCAATACGGATCAGTCTCTCACTAATATACGTAAAATGTGGCGAAGGGCCCAGGTAGTTTTTATACCGAAAGCAGCAAAAAGAGACTGCCCACTGGCAACGTTTTTTAGACCGATAAGTATTACTTTCTTTCTAGCCAAAGCAATAGAGAAGATACTTGAAAATGAAAATGAAAGCCTTTCCATCCCAGTCAACATGCGTAAAGGAAAGGCAGACCTACGAGCGTTGCACTGTATCAGTTGACTTCAGATATCCAGAGTGCATATGACTGTGGGGAGACAGTACTGGATGTTCACCCACTCGGTCAAAAATCTTTATACAAATGGATAGAACCCTTACTACGGGCTATGATAGCTGAAACTCCCATAGTGGATAGTACTAATTAAGAACGAGAAGTGTCGCTCGTAGCCCGGAGTTCTACCACCCGTTTTATGAAGCCACGAAACTGTCGGTAATATGGTGCACTGGGGGCGGGGGGGGCTAAAAATAAAGGCCCCCAAATTGGTCATTATCTCTTTCATCAGGAAAATACTCTTATTGGGAATGGGAGAAATTATGCTGGGCAGTGTTGTAGTTGATATAGTTAACGAGGCTAAATATCTAGAGCTTATACTGAACCCCAAGCTAAAATGGAAGAAACTCGTTGATTCAACAACTGTACTATCTAGTTAGCTCAACTTATATTTTTATAATTGGCGCGTACACCCTTTTTGGTATTTGGGCGAGCTCCTCCTCCTATTTGTGGTGTGCGTCTTGATGTTGTTCCACAAATGGAGGGACCTACAGTTTTAAGCCGACGCCGAACAGCAGATATTTTTTTAAGAGGAGCTTTTCCATGGCAGAAATACACTCTGAGGTTTGCCCTTGCCTGCCGAGGGGCGACCGCTATTAGAAAAATGTTTTTCTTAATTTTGGTGTTTCACCGAGATTCGAACCGACGTTCTCTCTGTGAATTGCGAATGGTAGTCGCGCACCGACCCATTCGGCTACGGCGGCCGCCAACTAACTCTACTAAATATAACTAGGAAAGTCTTTGTGAATGAGTATACATTTGGCGTGATCATTCTTTCTTGAATGTTTGGCTGAGCTCCTTCTCCAATTTATGGTAAGCGTTTTGATGATGTTCCACGAATGGGGCGACCTACAATTACCTGCTGATGGCAAATGTTTTTTTATTGAATTAGACAACAAAGGGAATTGAGTCACCTCTGCCTTTGAGGATAATACTTTACACTAGGACCACACAGACGGGTCGAAAGCACCACAAGGCATAAGCGCTGTGACATTTAGTACCTGTTAGTACCGATGAACAGCTGTCCAAGCATTATCGTAGTGGTAGTATCTGTTAACAGACTGAGCCCACAGTTAAATCTGTAGAAAAATTTTCACAATGAGTTTAGTAGGACTTTGCGCTACAGTCGAGCTGGACTAGAGCTCCATAATTTTTCGAGGTTAAGTCCTCAATAGCTATGAACTGTATAGATCGACCAGTCTAATTATTGGGCGCAATTTTGTGTTTATTGTATTTATGTATTTGTAATCATCTCTCATTCAAGAAAACCTAAATATCGTTGCAATGTTAAGATACTTTGCAGCCTCTGGTATAAAAACAATTTAGCCCATTGTTTTGATTTGTAAAGTGACATAGAGATTGCTAAAGAAAACGTAACATGTTTATGTTTATTATGTGGTTATATGTAAATTGGATTGTTTGGTAAAATATGTGGGCTAACAAAAAATTATCACAACAATAAAATATATTTATAAGTAAAAACACCAACAAATCCATTCTAAAAATATTTCTCATCACAATTTCTTGTATCCCCTTTTAGTGATGCATCAGAGAATGAAAAAATTGAGATCAGAAAATTTAATTTGAAAATATTTTGATCGTTCAATGCGCTATTTGTATGTAAATGACTAATTCAGAACATATGCTGGCACATATGTGTACGCATATATATGTATGGACACATGCTTGTATAAATGTACATATGTACATATAATTGGCAGAGCAAGGGGCAGACAAAATTATTAAAAGCAGCATTTCTAAAGAGCCAGCAACATTTTTTTCCCAGTTGGAGTAATTCTGCTTAAACTATTTTAAAGGCGACGCGTCGATTGATTTATGATCCCAAATTGAAGACCATACACTTTTGTTGCCTACCCAAAATATAATTGGTATTGCGAGTATCCACTGTTGCAGTTCTTTGTTTGTTTATGTATTTAGGATATTGATGTTGCATTTATTGTTTTGGTCTATCAATATGACTATGTAGTGCCGTAGGACGGGTGAGTGGCGCCTACAAAAACTTCACTCAATCATTCATAAACATATGAAATAATACAATTTGGCCCTGATAACTCTAGACGAGTTATGCACAAACACTTTTTTATATGTAAAGGGTCCGCCATATAACTTTACGGAATTAAAAATGCTATAAAAAAGAAACTACTCAATATTTTTCCAAACTGTTTTTTTTTATTTTGAAGTAAAATCCTTCCGGTTAATGATAGAACACAACTTCATTCATATAGCTGCCTCGGCTAGCCATCACACATCCCATACGATCGATCGAATTTTTCAACACATTTTCGATTGTATGCGACTGTATTTCAGCTATGACATCGCGTATGTTGGTCTTCAGTGCATCAATTGTTGCTGGTTTGTTGGCATAATACTGGTCTTTGACGGCACCCCAAAGATAATAATCCAACGGCGTCAAACTGCAGCTCCGAGGCGGCCAAACGATATCAGAATTTCGGCAGATAATGCGATCTTCGAAGACAGCGCGCAAAAGATTGATCGTAGCATTCGCTGTGTGGCAAGTAGTGCCATCTTGTTGGAACCAAAAGCCACCAATATCCTCCTCTTCAATTTCTCGGAACAAAAATTCGTTCAACATGGCCCGGTAACGCTCTCCATTGACAGTTACGGCCACTCCTCGCTCATTTTCGAAGAAAAATGGACCAATGATGCCTTTCGACCAAAATCCGCACCAAACAGTGACTCGTTGTGAATGCATCGGCTTTTCTTCGAGTGCGTGCGGGTTTTCTGAGCCCCAAATGTGACAATTTTGCTTGTTAACATACCCACCGAGATGGAAATGAGCTTCATCCGAAAAGAGGATTTTTCGGTAAAAGTCTTCATCTTCTTCAAGTCAATCCCAAGCCCATGAAGCGAAGCGAAAACGCATTGGGTGGTCGGTCCTTTGAGCGTATACACAACCATTTTCCTTGAGCGGAAGGATAAAACTAATTTTCTGTCAAATCAGATGACAGCTAAGTGTTACTATTCTTCAAATAATACCTAGTTCAAATCCGTAACGATAGATTGCGGGCCCATCATCATGAATGAAAACTTTTCCAAGGTATAACTTAACATAACTTATAAGGTAGAGCGATGGTATGTGAAAATAATAATAATTTTAATAATAATACAGAATTTAAATAACAAATTATAAATTATAAAGGCCGACATAACTTATCACCCAATGCTAACTCGTTCCTGAAAGCCATTTGACGTCAACCAATACTTCAAAAACAGTAAGTAGCGTTAGAAGTTACCTTAGAAGTCCATGAAAATGCTTTGAAAGCAATACAAGGCCAATTCATTAAAGGTGGTGACACTAAACAAACAACAACAATGTTTTGTACGTTTGATTGTCAAAGCAGAAAAAAGAGAATGAGCTCGTTTTGTTTCATTCGGTATAGACATGACATGGCGAAAGAAAAAAAAAATTATAAAAAAATTAGATGACCACAATGACTTCAGTTGAATATTTTTAAGCGGCAATGTCCTACGAAGTGGCGCGTTCGGAACTTTTTCATTTCCAGCAATTCACTGCAATAAATAATGCAGGAAAAAACAACTTTTACTTAGCTGTGATCATGACGGGTCATACGCTAGAATATTGGCGCAACATTCAGGGCTTATAGATGCAAATGCATCGAGATTTAATCATTATATTCCATTATAATTCTCTAACCCTAATTCAACCATTTTTATCTTACTTATACTATCTGAAGTATCTGTGAGAGCAAGGTTTCAACGGCGTCTTTCAAAGTTGCGTTTCCATTGGAAATGTCATAAAGTTACTTATATTGCTTAATTTATTTAATTTATGTTCCACTTATAAACCTTGAAGTCCCTCGAAATATATTATCTTTGTAATATGATTAAGTATACACATATGTACATATGTAGATAGGTATAATACATGAAATGAAAATACCAGAAAAGAACAAAAGTTCGTGTAAAATTTCATTGACGTATTCAATAGATATGGCCTGTGCTATTTTGCGCTACTGTCGATATTTCATTGTGATCTTTAGAACTTTTTCGATATACTCTGTTGGCAAAAAATAAGGTGGATTTGGTTGTAAAATGAAAAATCTTTATTTATTATTGTAAATCAATTTCATACCCTTCAAAATAATCCCCTCTCGATGAAATACACTTATGCCAACGATTTTTCCAGTCCCCGAAACATGTCAAATAGTCCATTTCCGGTATAGCCATCAGCACCTTCTTCGATTCAGCTTTTATCTTCTCAATCGACTCGAAACGCGTTCCCCGGAGTGGTCTCTTGAGTTTTGGGAATAGCCAGAAGTCACACGGAGCCAAATCAGGCGAATACGGTGGTTGCGGAACGATATGCGTGGAGTTTTTGGGAAAATGGTCACGAAGAACGAGTGCAGTGTGAGACGGTGCATTATCGTGACGCAAAAACCAAGAGTTGTTGGCCCATAATTCTGGTCTTTTTAGACGAATTGCTTCACGTAAACGACGCATAACGCTCAAATAATATTCCTTATTAACAGTTTGGCCAGGTGGAAGGAATTCTTAGTGCACCACACCACGAAAATCGAAAAAAACTGTCATCAAGACCTTTATTTTTGAATGATTTTGACGTGCTCTTTTCGGTCTGGCCTCACCTTTAGCACGATATTCACTTGATTGATCGGTTGTTTCAGGGTCGCAAGCATAAATCCAAGTCTCATCTCCCGTAATGATGCATTTGAGCTTGTCCTGATAGTCTGAAAGCATTGTTTCACACACATCAACGCGACGACTTTTTTCCAAGAAATTGAGAGTTTTCGGTACCAAACGAGATTTGACTTTTCGTAAGCCCAAATGGTCTTTCAAAATGGTTTTCACAGATCCTTCTGATATTCCGGCCATATCAGTAAGGTCTCTAACAGTCAACCGACGATTTTTGAGCACTAACTCCTTCACTTTATTGACGTGTTGGTCATCTGTTGACGTCGATGGTCGTCCGGAGCGCTCCAAGTCATCAACACGTTCTCGACCCTCTTTGAAGTCTTTGTACCACTTATAAACATTTTTCTGCAACATGGCCGAATCACCAAATGCCTTCTGCAACATGCTAAACGTTTCCGCAGCCGAAATTTCATTCCGCAAACAAAATTTGATGGCACTTCTCTGCTCAATCAAATCAGGCATTGTAAAAATCGAAAAATGGACTCTTGGTCGTTTGATAAACAGAAGCGTAAATATATTACTGATAATGACATTCACATGAAAGTTGGCCCAGATGTTATTAACAGTGCTGCCAACTCATGAAAAAAATAACTAGAGCGAAATTTTAGTCCCGCGAAGTTTGACAAATAAATTCACCTTACTTTTTGCCCACAGTACTATTCACGTAAGCAAACAAAAGTGTGTTTTTCACAAAAGGTGTATTTTTGGATGCCCCTACAATCCTATCACCCCTGACTAAAATATTAAATTTTTATTTCAATGTTTATTTAATGAAATTTTGCAGTTAATTCTGAGTTTAGGCTAAATCAATATTTACAATTATTTTGCAATTATCTCTATTTTTTAAAACTTAACTATACATTTCTGAGTAATTAATATACAAAATTATTTATGAAACAATACGCGGCAATGCTATGCATACACATTTTAGTATTAAAACCACATAACCTAACTCTCATTTGATTTCCATATTGAAGTATTTAATTGCATTTTTAAGCAATTTACGAATATTATATATAATAACTATCCAAAAAGAACTTTTTCAACAGTATTTTAACTTTTTAATAACTAGGAAAAAAAATTGTGTACAGAAAAATTGTGCCAAGAATATTTCTCCAGAAAAAACTGAAAAGTGCACTTCATTTGTAGGTTTTTATGTACATTTTCATTGGTATAAATTATGTGGCAGCCCTATGCAAATAATTTTGGCAATAACACCCCTCTGTACATGTGCAGTGTGGTTTCTTTTTAAAAATTCAAAAATATATATAAACAATTTTGTCGGTACATTATTAGATTATTTGAAAAAACATACATTTCTGTTATACGATTTCACTCCCGTACCTGCCTCATCTGCCTTCGCAATACCGCATCCTATTAACTCAGTTTTTCAAGTCGTTGGTAATGGTTTCTGGCTCGATCTCACGTATGACTCGGTGTTCGTCTTAAGCGTAAGAATCGTTAACGGATTGTTTGCATAATATCGATATATAGTCGAATAGTCACTCTCTGGATGCAAAAGCTTCTTTCATGTTTGCCGATCCCCTTGCTTGCATAGCCGCCGAGGTCAAATACAATGCGTCAGAAAATATGGTTTTGATTTCTTTTCAACTATGTAAATAACATATGATTAAAAAACCAACACTATAGGGACAACCATGTATATATATATACAGGGTGAACGATATGAAGTGTTACCAACTTCCCACTGCTTGTATCTATAAAACAGCTCATGACATCAACGTCAAAATTGTTCTAATGACAGTTCAATACATTGTTTATAAGCTATCAAAAGCATTTGGGTCTCAGTTTTTTTGAATTTTTTTTTCTGTGATGGAATTCAAACGTAATAGTGTGATTGCGTTATATTTGGTTGGAAAATCACAACCAGCCATTGTTCGTGAGCTCTGTCACCTCAAAGTGAATAAAATATTTCTGTATCGCACTATAAAACGTTACAATGATACTGGTAGCATTGCAAAACGCTATGGAGGTGGACCAAAAAAACCGCAACAACGCCAGAAATGCTTCGGAAAGTGAAGGCTCGACTTGAACGAAATCCACTTCGAAGTGGAAGAAAAATGGCCAAAGCTATAGTCAAGGCAAAACGTTGTCATATCGAGCTAAAGTGAATATACTTATGTTAAAATTGTAATCATTTTTGAACAATTTTGACTTTGAAATCAATGAAAACTAATTTCAGACAAAAAAGTTATCGCTCACCCTGTATATGTACATATTAAAATTTTACACAAATTGAGAGATAGCCTCGGTGTATATACAGCTGCTCCATTTTTTATAACCTGTCTGAATACTCTTAAATATATAAATACAAAGCCCACTCTCAGTGGTCAAAGTAACAGCCCTAGAAATCTTGAAAAATCTTTCACTTCCACTGACATTTCACTTTAACCTTATGACTTACGCCATAAAACACTTTATCTAAAACAAATTCCAAAATTGTTTCCGAACCTGCCCGCCTGGGCACTCTGTTTGAGCAGCTTTCAGACTTTGTACACGCAGAGAACCTTGAAATATTTTTTATAGCTCATTTTTATTGTTCTGTTGGCTCATTAAAATTTTTTGTTACATTATTTTATTGCTCACTTTTAATGGCTTGTATTCACCTCGTGACTAGAGCAAACAGTTGTAGTTGGTCAGTATAATTTTCCTTTTTTCCTCTGCTTTGTTTTAGACTTTTCGTTAATTAATTTGAGTTTTCTTTCTTCTTCATGGTAGGTTGGTTATATAAAGCAAATTGGGCTTAATTAATTGGACGAACTGTTGAATGACGCGTGTTGTGGGTAATTCTCTATTGTTTGTATTATTCATGTAGGAAATTTTCACATTCCTATCGAAGATGGTAATATTTTAATGGCTAACACATTCTAATCTTGTCAAGTGGATGTGAAGATATTACGGTTCGTCGGAAGTTATTCGTTATCAGCTAGTCAAGAGAACCTCATAACCCTTCAGTTAAGAAAAATCGATATGGAAATATTTTCAAAACAAATAAAGTTACAGAATAAGAATACTTCCCCTGAAATGGGCATTGCTTAGAAAACTTCAAAAAATCATGAATATGATTATTAAAAAAAATTTCTAATCTATCACGAAGAAAGGAATATATCACCCCACAGTTGAGGCGCTCTATTTGTTTTATTACCTTCATTTTAGGGAAAACAAAGTCGTAACTCAAATACCACATAGCGTTATTTTAAGCTACAAGGACAACACAGTCACCCTTTGCTCGTATGTGACATTTAAAACACGCTCATTAATTCCATATGCCACGCACTTTTGTGTATTGCAACTTTTTTATTTCATATTTTGTTAGTTTTTATTTAATTACATGCTTTTGTCCGACATTTTTTAGCATTTTGCATGCAACACGAACCGTTTCACACAAAATAAATTCAAACAAAATTATGAATCAGGGAGGTACGAGTTTAAGGTATGCCACACGCCACATCATAACGCACTACCAGGTGAAAGTGACCCCATGTCGCCAATCGCTTTCCAATCAGTACAACAGTGTACCTATACTCGTCCACGCTCACTTTTTAATATTTTCCTCCACCACATAAGTGCACATATGGGTTAAGTTGAATTTTCATTACATTTGAATATGCTGCCGTTTAGGGTAATGTCTGTCAGAGTGAAGGCGTTGTGCTGGTCGCCAGCCACTAGTGGTCGCCCTGACATCGCCTCACTCCTCCGTTGGCTCACCTGGCCTTATGTAGCGGAGCTCAAAGCGAAGGAAATGCAACGCGTAACCTGTTATTAGACCCGAGGCACAAAGGGTCAGTTAGGTATCAAAAACGGTGAAAATAAAAAATGGAAAAAGAGAAAAATGGCATACAGCAAAGAAGGAGTGCTACGAATCACCAAGGAAGGCAGCTAGAGAAGCGGGACTCAATTGGCAGCGGTCCTACATGTCTGACCAGCTAGCGGAGGCATAAATGAAAGGTATAATTTGTATGATTTATTGCTGTTATTAAAGCGGAAATTTCATAGTGGAAGTAGAACGAAAAAGAGATGCCGCAAATTCTCAAAATTTGCTAATATTGCGATAACAAAAGCTCTCTCTAGCTCACGGTTTCCCAACTCCTTTCGATAATGCAGTAAGCGATCTGTGTAAAGCTAATTAAACCCATTAATGCAATTTTCTTATGACAATTGACGTAATGTGTAATATAATTACAAAAAGAAAAGAGTAAGGATGTATCAAACTACAATAGTCTACATAAAACAATATTAGAGAGAATTAACACACATGGGTAAAAATATAAGGTTGTCCAAAAAGTCTTGCGGTATTTCCGCAAGCTTGTCTTTGCAAGCGCGTAGTTCTAGTTGTATTCGTCGCATCGGTTCACGCTAGAACTTTTTGGAAAGCTCTTTTCACGTGCTAACACGTGTTTGATTAGTTGTTGCTTGCTTTTAGTCGTTCGTGAGTTATAGCGTCGTAAACATGGAGCAAAATAAAGAGAAAATACGGCATATTTTACAGTACTACTACGCTAAAGGCAAAAATGCATCGCATGCTGCCAATAAAATTTGTGCAGTTTATGGACCCGATACAGTTTCCATTTCCACCGCACAACGATGGTTTCAACGTTTTCGTTCTGGTGCAGAGGTGATCGAAGATGCACCACGGTCCGGAAGGCTTGTCGTCGAAAATTGCGATAAAATCGCTGAATTGATCGAAAGAGACCGGCATAGTAGCAGCCGTAGCATCGGCCAAGAGTTGGGCATGAGTCATTAACCCGTTATAAACCTTTTGAAGAAGCTTGGATTCAAAAAGAAGCTCGATGTATGGGTCCCACACGACTTGACGCAAAAAAACATTTTCGCCCGTATGGATGCATGCGAATCGCTTCCGAATCGCAACAAAATCGACCCGTTTTTGAAGCGGATGGTGACTGGCGATGAAAAGTGGGTCACTTACGACAACGTGAAGCGCAAACGGTCATGGTCGAAAAGCGGTGAAGCTGCCCAGACGGTGGCCAAGCCTGGATTGACGGCCAGGAAGGTTCTTCTGTGTGTTTGGTGGGATTAGCAGGGAATCATCCACTATGAGCTGCTCCCCTATGGCCAAACGCTCAATTCGGACCTGTACTGCCAACAACTGGACCGCTTGAATGCAGCACTCATGCAGAAGAGGCCATCTTTGATCAACAGAGGCCGAATTGTCTTCCATTAGGACAACGCCACGCCCCACACATCTTTGGTGACGCGCCAGAAGATCCGGAAGCTCTTTTGGATCCACCGTATAGTCCGGATCTCGCGCCAAGTGATTACCACCTATTTCTGTCCATGATGAACGAGCTTGGTAGTCGGAAGTTGTCCTCAAGAGAATCCTGTGAAAATTGGTTCTCCGAGTTTTTTGACAATAGGGAAGCGAGCTTCTATAAGAGGGGCATTATGAAGTTGGCATCTCGTTGGGAACTCGTCATCGAACAAAACGGCGTATATTTGACTTAAATCGCATTATTATAACCAATTTTATGAACAATTGAAAATTCAATAAAAATACCGCAAGACTTTTTTGACAACCTTATAACTTAATGTTAAACAAAGTCCCAAATTCGCATGGAAATAAAATACACATTTTAAGTAAGGTAAAAAATATATAATGTTTATATAAATAAAAATTAAAATTTTTTGAACGCTTTAAACACAAGCCGGTATTACATTTTTCAGAACAAGTTATTATGCTGGAGGTGCGGCTATTTCCGTTTATTACTTGGCACAAAAGAAATGAAATGGCTGCGAAAATCACTGGGTGGTTGTGGTACCTCCAGGGTCGCACAACAGTGGTCTGCTCGGTGGAATAGGCAGCCAAGCGTATTGAAAAGAAATATCGCTAAGCAAAGTGAAAATTACGAACCACAACTTTTTCCTCCAGGCTCTAATCGGGCAGGCATTTATATTTTGATCCATTCTGTGGACTCCACTCATACTAGCGTTGTATCTGCTGACCGCATCTATGTATACTAGATAGAGTAGATAATAGATAGACTGCCGATTTATCGATTTTATTTAGGTAATGGTCATGATTTACATCCTCATTTTTTTGTTTTTGAATCGTACAGGAAAGGCTTTTGAAAATTAAGTACTGTTAGTGTCGAGACTGGTGTTTGCAAAAGATAAATGTTTATGTCTTTGGTGAATTATAATATTTAAAACATCTGCTATGAGCGCTTTGATTTTCTCTTGTGGAACGCTGTCCTCTGATTGACAAACTAATTCACATGTTGCCATTAATTGCATGCGTGGTAAATTTTGCTAATCACCATAATCTTAATTATCTGAGTCTTTTTCCCAAAACCCGTCCTTAACTGGTTGTTTACAAGATAATTTGACAATATCTTCAATATTTCATTGTAAAATCGGACCTTGTGACCCTATTTTATTGATATTTTTTAATAATATTTAAATAATTTGGGATCTCTTTTATGTGGCTATGGAGTAAGACCTAATAATTCAGGGCTCTTGAGTATTATTCTTGTTTTTGTAGTTTTTATTTCTAGATCAAAAAATAAAGAAAAACTTACTTTGTTTTGATTCTTTCTTAAATATTCGGTTATTCAGTTTTCTTATAATTTGGAATATATCAATCCACAGCTTTTTCTACATATGTCAAATCATCATTTATAGGGTCCGCCATATAACTTTACGGAATTAAAAATGCTATAAAAAAGAAACTTCTCAATATTTTTGTAGTTTTTATTTCTAGATCAAAAAATAAAGAAAAACTTACTTTGTTTTGATTCTTTATTAAATATTCGGCTATTCTGTTTTCTTATAATTTGAAATATACCAATCCACAGCTTTTTCTACATATGTCAAATCATCATATATAGAGTCCGTCATATAACTTTACGGAATTAAAAATGCTATAAAAAAGAAACTACTCAATATTTTTCCAAACTCTTTTTTTTATTTTGAAGTACAACCCTTTCGGTTAGTGATGGAATACAACTTCATTCATATGGCTGCCTCGGCTAGCCATGCACCATCCCATACGATCAGCATACATCAATTGTTGCTGATTTGTTGGCATAACAATGGTCTTTGACGGCATCCCAAAGATAATAATCCATTCATAGGCAAATCGACTTGCGATTCACTGAAAAGCTCATATTGACAATGATTAAAACAAGTCTGGCAATGAGCACTCAACGCACTCCACTTGGTTATGAAAATGCTCTTGCTTAATCATCAATATATTCAGAATTCGCTATGTAGAAGTTTTTGAGTACTGAAAGCTCCATTATATAATAGTTAACAGAATTTTAACCATCAATATATTCCAAATGCCTCTATGCTCAAACTTCCTTCATCTCTGGAACATTTTTGAACGCATCACTTTGCAACAATGAAGTGTTTTCTGGATACTCAGCAAAAATTGTGTTATATTAAGTTTTTCGTTTTATCAAGGATCCTTATACAGAGGATTCAATGTACATATGAATAAATTCGCGTTTGATCAGCATAATGAACTTCAATGGTGCATACAAATAAAAAAATGCATAATATGATGCAGAATATTTATTTTGTATATACATATAATACATGTTTAGATTCTTCAGATTCTTTATTTTGTATTACTATGGAAATATACATAAACATCTTAAAAACTATTTATTAAAGAATATGCGACAATGAGCCAAGTGGTCGTCTGTCGGAAAAACTCAATTACATTGATATAAATACCTAATTTGTTCCAAATGAATCGCGCAGAGCTTAATTATATTTGTTTACAATTAACTCAGGTTGCTTGGTTGGTTAAAGTGGTGATTCTTCCAGAATCCATCTAGCGCTTCCGCACAATTTTGTTGCCACATCCTCGTTACCAACTTGTTTATCGGTTATTTACAGCATAACTATATCCAGTCTGTGCGGTTAAGGAACCTTATTAGGTTGTTGACGTCTAAGCCAGATAGTTGTTCGAGATTCTCGGCCCAGGGTTAACATTCTGTCCTTCCATAGGGCAGGGCATTCACAGAGGAAATGGAAGATTGTCTCCTTTTGCTCCGGTTGTTTGCAACTGTGACAGTATGTGTTGTGAGGGATACCCATTTTGGCTGCTTGTTCTTCGATAGACCAAAAGCCATTTATGACTGCCGTTAGTCTTCAGGCGTCCCGTCGTTTCATTCTTATTAATGCCGACGATTGCTTGAGGTTGTAGGTCGGCCATAACGTTCTGCTAATTTTGTATTTCGTCAGGACTTTCCACCTACAGTCCGCGATGCGGAGGCATTTTTGGGAAATTGTACTCTTGACTGGACTTAATGGTGTGAAAACCGATCCTGCAATAATATTATTCATGGCAGATCCCCCTCTTGCCAGTTCATCTGCTTTTTCGTTACCTTCGATGTTCCGATGTCCCGGGACCCAGATTAAGGTAACTTTATGGTTTTCACTCAAGATGGAGAGGCTATTCCTGCTTTGTTCCACCACTTTAGAGGTTGTAGTAGCGGAACTCAGTGCCTGGATTGCAGCTTGGCTATCCGAGAGAATAGCGATATTACCCTTAAAAGAGAAATCTGCGACAGGCTTCCCCAATTGCCAGTACTTCCGCCTGGAAGACACTGCTGGTATTAGAGAGACGCACAGATTTCTCAATTTTAAGTCTGTGAGAATATATACCAGCTCCAACACCGCAGCCCATTTTACTACCATCCGTATTGACTGTAGTTTCGAAGTTGTTTAGAGAGAATCCCTTATTACATTCTTCCTTAGATGGAAAGAGAGTGGTAAAATTCCTATTGAATGTTACCGTCGGGACGATGTTGTCAGTTCTCACCGAGATTAACTGAGTTTGTCGTAATAATAGACTAGCATGACCATAAGTTTTTTCTCTCCAGCGACCCGCTTCATTTAACCTAAATGCACTCATGGTTGCCGTCTTTTTAATACGTAGGTCAATTGGAATAACGTGTGTCAGTGCATTGAGAGCCTCTCTAGGACATGATCTGATTGCTCCGACCGTTATTGCACAGACCGATCTTTGTATTCTGCCGAGTAGTTTGGTATTGTACTCTCTCCCTAGAGCCTTCCACCAAACTACCGAACCATACGATAAAATAGGTCGTATAACCGTCTTATACAGCCATAATGTATGCTTAGGTTGAAGACCCCATCTTCTTCCAAGCATACGTTTACAGGCATATAAAGCAATTTCTGCCTTCCTTACCCGTTCTTCAACATTTAATTTCCAGCTTAGTTTGGAGTCCAGAATTACCCCTAAGTACTTTGCGCTGTGTGATAGTGAGAGAGTTTGTCCGTTAATATTTGGTAAGGTAAAAGTTGTCGTAAGTCAGAGTAAGAATTAATTTTCTTTCTAACTCCTTAACTGCTTTTGCCCAAGAGATTTGCCTTTGTAGCATAATTTTTGAGAATTTGTGTGGCCACATATTAGCATCATAGTTAAATATGTTAAGTTCTTAGGAATATATCTTAGATTAAGTTGTAATGTATTCAAATGAGAGTTTGGTAAGCCAGTTTCTAAATGGATATAATAAAATAGTGTATTTGTAGACAATGTAAAAATTCTTTTCAAAAAATACTGAGTTTTATCTACTCCATCAAAGAGGTCAAGACCCCAAGCTTGAGCGGCGCAACTTTGTATGGCTCTTGTTACCGCCAAAAAGATATTCCGTGTATTTAAATGTGTGTGTATATTTCAAATAGTGCCTGCTTGGAATTTAAATCTGAAATTAAGAAATAAGTGATCATCTCTAAAGTGACCTTACTCTAAATTCGTTCTTACTGTATTTATTTCAATTATGTTATATTACCCAAGGGCACATCCAATACCCCATGAGTGAGCATACATATACTAAATTACTTCGGTTGGAAACAAGAAAATCAAAGAATTAAGTAATTGTTACTTAAAACGATTAATGCGGGGTCGTGCATAACATATGCCCAAGTTCACACGATATTTCTACTTATAGACATGTTCGCTACTTATCAAAGTGTAGTTACCGCCATTTGTTTGGCTGCACCTTTGCGCTTTGCAGTTCCACTATTTGCTGACAGTAAGGGTGGTGGTGGCATCGACATTGGTGGTATGACAGCAGCATTAGTGGCATGTGCCAAAGGGCTTCAGTTCAATTGACATATTCGCAGCACGACGTCCAAACAACGCTTCGTGGGAAGTGTGAGGACTAGAATATATTAGTTATTAACAAATGCGCCACGCAAATAGAAAATAGACTTTTAGAGAGACTACTAGTTGAAAACCAACATTTTTTTTATTAAATTTGTACAGTACAAATGTGTATTAAAAAAAATAATAATAATTGGCGCGTACACTTCTGTTAGGTGTTTGGCCGAGCTCCTCCTCCTATTTGTGGTGTGCGTCTTGATGTTGTTCCACAAATGGAGGGACCTACAGTTTCAAGCCGACTCCGAACGGCAGATATAATATTTTTATGAGGAGCTTTTTCATGGCAGAAATACACTCGGAGGTTTGCCATTGCCTGCCGAGGGGCGACCGCTACTAGAAAAATGTTTTTATTAATTTTGCTTTCACCGAGATTCGAACCAACGACCTCTCTGTGAATTCCGAATGGTAATCACGCACCAACCCATTCGGCTACGGCGGCCGCCACAAAAGTGTTCTTCTACTGTTCAATGATGTTAAATTCAAAAGCCGTCATTGGAGGTCATATAAAGGCAAAGGCTCATAAGAGTTCCGTGACCGCCTCGAAATTTTGTGCACATGCTACATTTTTTATGTAAACGGCTTGCAAAGGTCACCAGATAAAAACGGCATATTCAAAGCGGGTCTCAAAAAATGCTATGCACAACTTTTTGAGGGTATAAGGAACTGAAAATTGTGTACAATTACTCCGGTGAAAAGCTAACATGGCGTAAGCATTCGGAATTAAATAATCTATATGGTTACTGAATATGAGTTTAGAGTCGAAAAATATTCATTAGCCTTTGACTTGATCTATAATTTTCTGTTTAGGTTCCAAAATATGATGAGTATGGTATGGTATTAACTTTTCTAGAAAAAACTACTAGAAAGCATTTGAAGGTAATCAGGTAGAGGAGATATTTCGAAATGAGAAAACATGAACTTAATCATTAATAAAAATTGTAAAGAAAGTTGGCCTGGAATAGGGCATTGATGAGCACCAGACGATACCTGAATGTGATAAAAAATATGGTTTTTCCAGATAAATAAGATGTTGCCTAATTTAGGAAGGCGGAATGGAATCCTAAATAAGCTAATTTACAAAACAGTTTGTGACATTTACTTGATAGGCTACCTTAAACTTAACTACTTAGAAATAGTTGGAAGGTTAGACAGGTTCCATTAACAATCCAATTTTAATTCGGGCTTATAAAATCAGCTTTGTCTTAACAACCACCTTAAATAATTTCGAAATAGTTGTAATTCTCGAATAAGATCAATAGTTTGTGCGCCCTTTATATTCCCATTTTTAAAGATTGGAGTTATATGAACATTTTTCCAATCCCATATTAACAGTACAGCGGAGAGCGACTTATTGAAAATGAACAATAATGGCTTTGCAACTATTTTTGAGTAGAACACAGCGGTTGTTTCGGTGAGTTATTTCATATTGCTCATCTCCCTTATTTATGCTTTGAACGCCGATTGCATTAAATTATTTTTTTGTTGTAAATGACGAAGTAAATGGTTGGGAAATCCTCCAGCAAATTTTGTGCTTGTAACGAAATTATTTAATTTGATGAATTTACTATTTATTAATGAGTTTTTGGATATCTAGTTAGAAAAAGAAGCAAATCTTTCGAATCAACACTCCAGCTGGAAACTAGCCGTATATACCGAGTCAGGGCGAAATTGTCTTTTGGATCGGAAAGTCTTTCCACGCAAGCATTTTTTCGCTTTCTGTGATTTTTTTTCGAAAGAATTCGAAAAGTTGAATGCCAAGTACTCGTACAAATCAAATCTTCTTTAATGAACTTATCAGATTATCGTAAAACTGAAGAAACTTTTATGTGAGGAGTTTCCAAAAAAAATTGTGCTTATTGACTTTTGCTGACATTCTGCTTGAAATTACTAAGTGAAAACGAAATCTGAGGATATGTTTGTTACTGAAGTCACAGAAAGAGCGAAATTAAATAAAAATAAATCTAAAAAATCTCGCTTAGTAACACAAAAACAATAAAAAACAAGTGATCTGAAATTCGTGAAGCACATCACCTTTAACAAAAGATTTTAAATTGTGGGCGTAGCAGTGAATAAACATGGCTTGTTTTTTTTCCTTGAGCAACCTGGCACGAACAGTTTTTGAAAGACGGTCAAAAGATTTGTGAAAATTTTTTAACTCAGTAAACTTTATTACATAACATTTTAACTAACGAAATAAAAGGTGTTTTTTTAGAGGTTAGGTTTTCAAGTTGGCACTACTTTTGTCGTAGATGGTCTTATTGACAGCTGTCACTTGATTTATGCTCAGTTTGGTTTGCCATTTCATAATGAATAGACTTACACCTGAACAACGTTTGCAAATCGTGCAAATTTATTACGAAAATAATGGCTCGGTTCGCGCGACGCATCACAAGAAAATTTTGTTCAGCGATGAAGCTCACTTTTGGTTGAATGGGTATGTCAATAAGCAAAATTGTCGCATTTGGAGTGAACATAATCCACAAGCCATTGCCGAGACGCCGTTACATCCTCAAAAAGTCACTATTTGGTGTGCTCTATGGGCAGAGGGAATCATTGCTCCATATTTCTTTAAAAATGAAGCCGGCCATAATGTTACAGTCAATGGAGAGCGCTATAGAGCCATGATTAATGACTTTTTCGTGCCTGAATTGGACGATGTTGATGTGGACGACCTTTGGTTCCAACAAGACGGCGCTACATGCCATACAGCCAACGCAACAATCGATTTATTGAAGGAAACTTTTGGTGAGCGCATTATCTCGCGCCGTGGACCTGTGGCGTGGTCTCCAAGATCGTGCGATATAACACCGCTGGACTATTTCTTGTGGGGCTATGTGAAGTCGCTTGTCTACGCAGATAAGCCCGAGACGATTGACGTCTTGGAAGAGAATATTCGGCGCGTTATTGCTGACATACGGCCCCAATTGCTGCAAAAAGTGGTCGAAAATTGGGCCTCTCGGCTGGAATTTATTCGAGCCAGCCGCGGCGGCCACTTGCCCGAAATCATTTTTAAAACATAATGGCAAACCCTTATCTTTATAATAAAACTAAATTCTCGGCCATAACATTAAATTATATACGTTTTATTTTATCTTGAAAACCTAACCTCTAAAAAAAACACCCTTTACTTCACCCAGTCAATTTTGCTACAAACCTAAGAAAAGCGAAAACAGATTTGCTTTCAATGTTGGTTTGGCAAGGAAAGAAATGAGACCATTCTGATTCAAGTATAATATTTTACTAACGAATTTTCTTTATTACTTTCTGAAAGCCTCCGACTCGTTGCATTAGTTTTCTTCGCATTATTTTTCGGTGTGATAATTTGAAGTAAAGAAAGGTTTTACTTACACAAATAAAGTTGTAAAGTTTATTAAACTCATTATGACTTTTTACAGTTTTTTATTCTTCTAGCTAACAACGATTAAACTTTTTACTCCAAAGTATTTAACAGTCTAGCCACGGATCTGTCTAAAACATCAGTTTGTGCTACTTTTTGTAGTTCGAAGACGCCGCATTCGATAATCTTTGACGATTATGCTCAGGAACCTTTTGGAATCTCATATTTATCTATCTCCTTAGTTCAATTATTCATTAGCAAGCACATGATAGAGAGGGCATGAGGTACTGTCCCTCCTTTTTAGTAACAAAATTTTATGGAAATTGGCCCTGAAATGGTTGATGTTGAATATGTAATTAGTGCAATAAGCGGATAGTTAAACCACTTAAAAACTGAAGACTTAGTCATAATGAAAACCTTATTTTTATTACCACTAAAAAACAACTAGTGATAGTGCAATTTCGTGGTAGTGCAAATTGCCCAACCCTGTGTGTAGATTGGCATGGCTCCAAGTATTACTGTTTCGCTAATTTCCAAAATCACTGAACCATAGAGGGTCATCACTAGGTGCTTCAATCTGAAAAGAGATTTTAATAACTTTTAAATACTACTCGAATTGAGTTGTCAAATTTAATACCGCGCACATAATAATCGCGCATGAAAAATAGAAAAAAACTTCGTCAGCTGACAAAATAAAACCTCGAAGTTTTAGAAGTTTGTGAAAAGTTGTAAGACCTTCTTTAGAAGAGTGTCTGCCTCATTATAAGTATTATTTTTGCCTACGTACATCTCAACCTGTTCTGTAGTTTGTACCGAAAATATTTAAAATGTTAATCACCAGTAATTAAAGGTGTGTTGTTCTGAAAGCGTGGACGATTCGAAATGAAATGGGTTTCAAAATTTTATTTAAACAATTACACGTATACTTAAGTGGCATTAAGTCTTTTAAAAACTCCTTAAGAAGTTGAACAAAACTTGGAATTTAGTATAAGAGCAATTTAAACTTAAACTTTTGATGGTATCCCTTTTGGCAGGATATAATAATAATCCAATTAGTTCGAATTCCGAAAACCTTTCACATAGTTCAAAGCCATTTAATAAAACAATGAAATCGCCATATATCGATTGCCAATTCTCAGCCTAAATCCCTTCGCATATCACTTAATATGTGTAAAATGGTTTTATATGAAAATACTTACGCACATAGATGTGTATTTTCTCAGCGGGAATGCATATACATTTATGTATGTAAGCCTAACTGGCAACAGTCGATCGCATGGTCAATCGACCGGGCGACCGTTCGGCCCAGCTTGTGGTAATTTTGTGGGCGTTTTTACTTATATTAGGTCAAGAACGTGGCCCGCATATACAAGCGAGCTTGAAAGACCGTTCTTCATGTCAATTTCGTTCTTTGTATTACCAATATTACGAGTATTATATTTTGGAACTTTTTTCCTTTTACTCGTTTTTCACTAAGAACAGCTTTGTTTTATCCAACTCGGGTGCAATTTCATTATTGTTATATGAAAAAGCAATGAAAAAGTTCAGCTACACAAACGCAAAAAGATTGATGCATAATAGATAAACACATACAATTGTAGCCTTTGTTTTAAATGAAGGCCTGTGAGGAGAGAGGAGAGCGGAACACCGTTCTATGGGTAGTGTGTGCTTGGCAATCAAACAACTCAGTGGCAACACCATTCACAAATTCGCCCATTGATTTGGTACGAGTACGAGTACTACCGACCGACAAGGCATTGCGGAAGGAGTCATGCGTGAAGGCGCACGCCAGTACGAACAACAATAAAAACCTACCCAAAAAGATTTAGCAATCGTCGGGCATCTTGCGGCCCAGTATATTCGAGCTGCCGCCATAAATCAATGTCAGCCATAATCATTTAAAATCAATCAAAATGCAAGCGAGTCAGTGAGTGAGTATGAGAGTGAGAGAACATTTTGGCTCGTAATAGGTCGACGCTAGACGATTGAACGATTGGTAGTAGATTGGACGCAACATTGCCATAGTCGACACTAACAACACCAGCTCTGTATGTGGACCAACGAGACGGTTGGTGGGTAGCACGTAGTGACCGTTGAACACAAGAATTGTCCACTGCTGGTGGCAGTTGAGCTTGATTGGCTTAGGTTTTGAAGTGCTACGGATTGGTATACGAGTACATAGTTGATTGCTGACCGTTTTTGCATTGTTAGAACTGCGGTTGGAACGCAATCCCAGCTGCTAAGCTGGTGGCGAACTCGTGTGCGCCTCACTATCGCCTGTCTCCAATCAATTGTGGGGAGAACAAGTCGCCACCACCGCCGAGGCAATCGCAATTTGTGGTCGTTGAAGAGGCAAAATTTGCTGGCGATTAGAATTTACCTCGACTGCTTATTGCATTGCTGCTGGTATTAGAGTGTTTTAGTGTTTCTTGAATATTTTTGTGGCATAGAAATTAACATATCGAGGTACTCAGAATGACGTGAACAGACTGACTGACCGACCGCCTTGAGCAATCTAAACGTTGTTATACATAGGATGGGAAGCATTATTGTGCGGAGATATGTCGCTTGCTGGCATGTCATGCGTCACCATCATAACAGCATCGCATTGGCAATGCTTGGCGCGGTCAAATTTCATATGTAGCGCAATGCAGGCCACATGAAACAGTGTGAGACTGATGGTTTCGCGTGGCAGCACCACCGGCGTCGCAATTATCATGCAGTGCAAAATATCGAAATATCTATGTACGGAAAATTTACATGCGACTTGCCATTTACAATACTTTATCGTTATGACTTTACAATAAATTGAGGCGATAGATATGCACTTAGTTTCAGTTGATGCCAAATTGTAAATATGTATACCTAAACGGATTTATGGCTGGTGATATTGAAATTTTTAGAATATTTTTTGTAGTTTTTTTAGGCTTATTTGAGTTCGAAATTTCAAATGTTAATATGTAAATATAAATTCAATGATGCTTCTACCTATGTAGGTGCAGTTGCGTATATATGCTATCCCGACTCTTTCATTCACTTCCTTACACGCTGAGTATAGCGCGTGGCCTATGTGTGAGATGCGACAACCAACTCGTCTGAAATCATAGGTCCCGACAGAAAGAGAGGTTGCTTTAGTGGTCAACTCCGACGTATTCTGTTTAAGGTCGAGACCAAAATACAATACTTATCGGTTATCGCACTAATCGAGAAAAAGAAGATATAAATTCAATAGAAAATCGTCTTCTTCTTACGCAACTCTACAACCGTTTGTCGGCGTGGGACACCAGTTGCATCTCTCCGCCTGAACTTATAATCTCATAAAGCAGGAGCAATAGATGACGAATCGAAGGATATTTTTAACATCGTTGCATCAGCCTCCTTAAGTCGAATTTTACAAAATATAGTTCGTAAGGTTCCGATTCCCTTTTTTCCAGCAGCCGTTGCCTACTTGGCATTTAGTGTTTTCTCATCTTCTGTGCCCCATAAGGGGCACATATGTTACAACGTCCCTATACTAGGTTGTTCAATAAGTTTTGTGGTTCGATAAGAAAGGGTGTTGCTACTAGCCTACATTTTTTGTTATGCAGAGTGATGTAAACGTGTGCTGAATTTAAACGTGGATGAGACTTGGGTCTATCACCATGATCCTGAATTAAAACAAGAGGCAAAAGAATGGTGTGAACCTGGTTCTTCGGCTCCGAAACGAGTTCGTGTGCTGAAAGAAGGTGCGGGCCAAGATTGTGTTAGCATCAGTTTTTTGGGATTCAAAAGGAATTTTGTTTGTGGATTAGTTATAAGCTGGAAAAAACAATAAATAAATCCGAATTGCAAAAGAAGCAAATTATGGCTAAAATCCATGAATTAATGTTCGATTTCTGAAGCAACCCCCGTATCCACCAGATTTAGGCCCTAGCGACCTCCATCTATTGCCAGGCCTAAAAATATCCATGCGTGGCGAGCGGTTTTCATCAAATGTTGAGGCCATAACAGCTGTGGGAGCATATTTTGCAGCCCTTCCGGATTCTCATTTCAGAGATGGAATTCATAAATTGGAATCCCGTTGGAATAAGTGCACTGACGTTGAAGAAGACTATACTGAATAATAAAGTGTATTTCAAGCCATAAAATTGTGTTTTTCTTATCGAACTGCAAAACTTATTGAACAACCTAGTATATGCAATGTATATTATATATTGGCAACGTCACAGCTATTTCTCTCTGAGAACCAAATACATATTTTGTCAAGAAACTTTACTTTTTCTATTTTTTTATTCCTACAAAGGAAATAAAGAAAAACAACCAATAAACACACACTTGCAATATAGTAACGCAAACACTTTGCACCAACATCGCTCGCAAACCACCAACAAAGCAGTTATCATCAACAGTCAGTTAAAAAAACTTCGCTCTACGGGTAGTTCAGCCAAACAATCGTCCATCCGAAAATAATCGAATTACTTTCAACAGAATAATTTCTAATTGAAAAATATTGTAACCCAATGCACGAATATATATACACACATAAGCATGTATGTATATTCGTATATCAGAATCGTTCGCCAGTTGCTGACAAAATGAAAGGCGACACAATCGAATTCTGACCAATACTCCCACCCACCACCTTACATATATATATTGTTATACATATATACATACTGCATGCTCGAACATACTCACTCACATTAAATTAAGGATGGCGCCAAGGATTTATATACATACATTAACGCATATAGCTTTGCGCCTCCAGATTTGAATTGGTTGGTCGGCTAGCTGAATGGAAACCCAGCACACATTTTATGAGGTCTGTTTTTCTAGTTATTCCTATTTCTCACATAAGACGAAAACTGGACAGGCATATTAAATTGATCAAAGCGTATACGTGATCAGGATGCAACTACCCTTTTTTATAATGCCTTAAATTTGTACCATTTTAGGCCCAAACCAAGCACAACCACATAAGTAGACCAGTAAGTTGGGTTTAATAATTTTAATGAGGTGTCGTCGGCCAGGAATTACGAAAGAAGGGTACAGATCTCAAGATTATTGCAGTATTCTGGTTAACGTACTAGCCTTCCAAGTTGCGGGAAAATAGTTATAACCGAGTCTTTCGAAAAATGTGTTACAAATCCCTTCAATATCCAGCATAACATCGGCCTGTATTGGGGCCTAGAAAATAATTATGCTTTTAAAAATGAGAATCATGTTTTATTGGGTTTCTACATATTTAAATCGAGAAAAGGTACACTAACTATTGCACGCAGACCAAGATTGATACGCTTGCAATATGGCCGCTAATGGTTTCTCAAACGCTGTTGAAGCAACGAAGATAACCTCTTCACCGATCCGGACAGCGTTTGAACATAATCTGAATATATATATATATCCAGATATGTACCTTCTGCTCAAATATGAACGAGACTTTATCAATAAAACGATCCGCGGATGACATATGGCAAAAATAAATTTTTTGTTGGATGGTAGGACTGTTATAAGCTTACATGGCAAATTTCAGCCTGATATGTCACATAGTTTGTTTTCTATGCTACTGTAAACAAGTCCAGCTCGAGTGCGTTTTTCGAATTTAACGATGGAAATTCAAGTTGAACAAAGAATTTGTTTGAAATTTTGTTATTCCAACAAAATTTCGGCTTCAGACGCCTTAAAAATGTTGCAGTCAACCTATGGGGACTCTGCTCTATCTCGTGCACGTGTTTTCCAGTGGTACAAATGGCGCTCCCCGGAGGAGCCGAAACCCAAAAAACCACGCCAAAGTCGCTGAATATTATTTAGACGTTTTAAAGCGTTTGCGCGAGAACATTCGTCTTAAAAAGAAGGAATTGTGGGACAACAAGTCATGGTTCTTGCATCACGATAATGCACCAGCTCACACATCACGTCTTGTTCGCGATTATTTGAACAAAAATAATGTTAATATCGTTCCGTTCGTTCGTTCTAAGGTTCTAAGTTAGAACGAAGGGCCTTTATGAGGGTTTTAAAAACATCGGAATAATTTAGAGACCATCCGTGGCAGTTTTAAACCAAATATTTTTTAATTTTTAATAGCCGAAATTCAAAAGTAGACTTACAGATGGGTATTCCCCCATACAAGTACAATATTTTTATGTGTCGAATTTGTAGAAGCCTAAATTAAAGTTGGGCTAAAGAAAATTTCAAATTGTTATGTTTCTGATTTTGTCAGCGGCTTTGCTTGCATGACTGCCGTTGCTGTGCTGCTGTGGGTTGCTGGCAATTTCCTATTGCCGCCCGAGTGTGTGCATTCAATTAGAAATTGTAGTAATGTTATCGTTGTTCACTTTCGCATTTGAAGCACAACCGCTGACGCTGACGCGCGGATAACGATGGGCAATGTGGAATGAAGGGTTTTCTGCTCAATTCTCGTAATTTAATTTCCGTGTTGTGAACGTGTGACGAATTTTCGAAAAAGCTTTTCCTCACTCCATTGTAAATGACAGGTCATTCGATGCCGAACTTGGGTTGAATATAAGCAATTTTAAATTAATATTTACTAGTATCATGATTTCTTTTAAGTTCACAAATTGCGATCAACTAATTGTTTCATATACATTTGCACTCAGTAGGTCCATTATATAAATGGTTTTTACAATTTTCTTTATTGATTCATGGTCAAATAAGAGGTTAAAAGCAAAAAACTTAACAACTTTATTTTCAATTTCGAGCAAACGGGTGTCCTCACATACCTGTATGGTCATCCTCTCATGGGTACTTTAAGTGATACAGCGACACTTATAGTAGGGTGAAAAATTACCTGCCGGAATTGGTTTGTCAAGAGTTGTGACCTGTTTTTCGGAACAGCTCCAAATGAATACTACCACTAACGCTGTACTTTACATGCGGGATCTTGTAATCAAAGATTGTACCCACTGTGACCACAGTTCGCTCTTTCATCGAATCATTATTTTTGTTCGGCACATTGTACTTGAGATCATAGAAATGCGAAGGCCGTCATCTACACTCTCGCTTCATAGATAATTTCTTATAACCATTTTGCAACAGAGTTGCGAAAGTACTTTTTAGTTCTTCGGTGTTAAGATCGAAATTGTGTCTTCTTTTCTTAGCGTATATTTATAATGTTAATTTCACTTAGAATCGCAAGAGCATCGATCTCAATAAATCTGAATGAAATCCAAACAAATCTGTAGCAATACCATCACCTAGCAAAGCTATCTACTACATGAGTAGGGATATATGTACATTAGGCCGGGTCGATTTGGAGGGAGGCAAAAAAACGCCCATTGCTCTGTGAAAATCATATTGTAGGGATCGAACTTTTTAGTTTCTTTTCTCATGTAAAGGCCAAAAATGGTGATATTTTGAAATGATTGTATGGGGAACCCCCAGGGGAGTTCCAGGGGGTGTGCCACTGGCATGGGTGGATCGGCCGTCCAAAGTTAGTGGGGGTCGGTCATACATTTGGACTAGATTGGAGCACTCTAAATGGGTCAAAGTGGGATTTTTCGTTCGATTGTACATATTTTGATTGACCGTTTTACGTATCACCACACGTTAAAACGGCTCATCATCAATCTCACTGACCATATTGTGGACGCGGAACAATCTAAATTCTTAATAATAGGCAAATAGGTTGTTTTTTACTTGTACTTTATCGAGCGTGCCTTACCTCGCATGTTCGCAGAAAAATCAGTTGACTGTTAGAGAAGAAAAAGGTACCGAAAGAAGTGATGGAGAAAGAAAAAGACCACCGCATCACATGACTGCACTAAGGAAAACAAAAAAAATAAATACAACTTCTGCCATATTCATCACCTTCGATGGCAGAGTGTTTAGGAATAACTAACATATCATCGTCTACATCATCGCCGACTATCGTAACTATGGCCTTCATCCTCTATTGCCTAATCAACGGTCTCCTGTAGTTGTAAAAAGAGGTAATTTTAGCTCTAACTATTTTACTGTATCACATAGGTTTGCCGCGAAAAAGCCCTGTTGAACATAAAAAAAGTTAATGTTTACACCAATTGCAATGAGGGCATTACTATTCGTATAAAACTATACTTTCATAACCTTTTTTATTTCTTTTCAACACGATACCATTTCAAAAAGCTTATGCGCACTTCACTTAACGCTATTCGAGAAAAATATATATAAATCATTGAAGAAATCACTCACCGAATTGTTAAATTTTAACACCCCACGCCTACTGGGTTATTACCAATGTATCTCCTTTTACGCTAGTGAACCTCAAATTTTACTGGCCTTTGTCTACCTCGGGTGAGGAGTTCATCATTTGACACCCAGTTATCCAGCCACCATATGCGCAAGATGGCTCCAAAGCAGCGATTTATGAAGGTCTGGAGCTTTTTTGTGGTTGCAACGGTCACAGACCATCTTTCACAGCCATATATAAATATTAATTTGACGTATAAGTTAAATATCCCTAACTTTGGTTTCTTGATTAGCTGTCACCGAAACTTTAAGTAAATTTCCACAAGCAATTGATTTGGACATTATTGGGTTAGTTTTTAAATGAAAAAAAAAAACACATTGTTGTTTTTATGAGGAAGCAAGGAAAATTCAGTAAAAGCGGAAGATATTTCACCGGGAGGTAGTCAGTGTAAAGTTACATCTACGTGGTTGTATCACTGTAGTATTGTGCATTATATAAACCATCTCTCTGGGTCCAGCTAACCTAAGTATGTAGAAGTTCCATTAAATAAAGCAAAACTATGTCGATAAGAGCGATACTATCGGTTCCAGCACGCGGCAGATAAACATATACATACATATGAAAAGGGTTTCTATTGTTATTTTTTTTTGCTTCACGAAATTATTTTCTGTTATGTTTATCATTAAAATAAAATCTAAAAAATTACTTTTCTGAGCCATGTTACAAATAACAAATGTGTGCTACGGTCACTTTTGGACAAATGTGTGTATCTCGCCCAAACTTGGTACACGTGTCGCACCAACTACATATTTGATTTCTTGAATAACGAATATTATCATATCCCAGTATAGTTAAGGTTCCTGGTTATCGAAACATCCCAGGATGATCGTCAGGGCGGGCTTCATAGTAATCACAAATGAGGTTTGAAATCCAGCCCTAATAAGGTTTGATCATCAAGAAAATTCATATTTACTATTTTGACAAAAGCGTAATTATGAGATCAGTAAACGAAGTCTTGTGCTGACATTGTGAGGCTCTTCGACGCTCTTACAGGACATTGGCTCTCGCGCCAGATGGTTAGGTATACACACTTAGAAAACAGTATGTAGATGTCAAACCTTTCTAACTCTGAAAATGTTTCACTACAATTCTTTGCAGAAAAATGCATGAAATTTTTATTTAAATCGATAGTACAGTCCATATAATTTAATGTTTGAAGATTATTTCATGCAAATGTTGACCGCGACTGCGCTTCAAATGGTCCATCCGCTTAGTCCAATTTTGGCATACTCTTTCCAATGTTTCGGCCAATGCGTTAATTGAAGCGGGCTTGTCTGAATAGACATGAGCTTTAACATAGCCCCACAAAAAATAATCTAAAGGCGTTATATCGCACGATCTGGGTGGCCAATTGACAGATCCCGAACGTGAGATTAAATGTTCACCGAACTCGACTCTCAACAAGTCCATTGTTAAGCGTGCTGTGTGGCATGTGGCACCGTCTTGCTGAAACCACATGTCATGCAAGTCAAGCTCTTGCATTTTGGGCAAAAAAAAGTTGGATATCATTTCACGGTAGCGCTCACCATTCACAGTTACGTTACGATTCGCAGCATCTTTGAAGAAGTACGGTCCAATGATACCTCCAGCCCATAACCGCACCAAACTGTGAGCTTTTCTGGATACATTGGTAGCTCTTGCAATTATTCTGGCTAATCTTCGCTCCAAAATCGACAATTCTGCTTATTTACATACCCATTGATCCAAAAATGAGCTTCGTCGCTGAACACAATTTTTCGACTTTAAACTTTCTTAACAGAACACGCATTTTTATAATAAAATTCAATGATTTGCAAGCGTTGTTCGTTTGTTAGACGATTCATGGTTAAATTATAGACCAAACTGAAGATGTTTGACAGTGAAACGAAACATGAAACGTGCATCAGCTGTTTAAACCACTTGTTTAAAAAGATAATAGCTAAAAAATCACCCGTTATATTCTCTTACATCCCTTACTTATTGGTGCAAAAAATATATGTAATTTAATTCTAACCTGAATATTAAAACCGAGCATCCAATGAGATATAAATTATAATTCCTACGCCACTACGAACTGCAAATCGTGTTGGCACTTTTGTGTTTAGTGTTTTTTTATCTTGATATTTTATATAAAATTATAAAATATTGCTGTTCTAAAAGAAAAAAATGTTAAACTATGAAAATTATGCAAAATACTGCTTATGTTTGGAATGATCAGAAAAAATATGTTCATCAAAAGATTGAACAACATAAAAGAATTAATTTTATTGCATAACCCTTTCCAGCAAATAGTAAATTTTATTGGGTTTAAGTTCACTTTGTCGATATAGCAGTATTCATTACATTTTATATCTTCTTCTTCTTAATTGGCGCTATAACCGCTTACGCGATTTTGGCCGAGTTTAACAAAGCGCGCCAGTTTTTTCTTTCTCGTGCTAACCGGCGCCAGTTGGACACACCAAGTGAAGCCAAGTCCTTCTCCACCTGATCTTTCCAACGCAGTGGAGGCCGCCCTCTTCCTCTGCTACCACCAGCTGGTACCGCATCGAATACTTTCAAAGCCGGAGCGTTTGCATCCATTCGGACGACATGACCCAGCCAACGTAGCCGCTGGATCTTTATTCGCTGCGCTATGTCTATGTCGTCGTAAAGCTCATACAGCTCATCGTTCCATCGTCTGCGATATTCGCCGTTGCCAACGTGCAAAGGTCCAAAAATCTTACGCAGAATCTTTCTCTCGAACACTCCAAGCGTCGCTTCATCGGATGTTGTCATCGTCCAAGCTTCTGCGCCATACGTTAGGACGGGCATGATGAGAGTCTTGTAGAGTGTTAGTTTTGTTCGTCGAGAGAGGACTTTACTACTCAGTTGCCTACTTAGTCCAAAGTAGCACTTGTTGGCAAGAGAGATTCTACGTTGGATTTCAAGGCTGACATTGTTATCGGTGTTAATGCTGGTTCCTAAATAGACGAAGTCTTTTACAACCTCGAAATTATAACTGTCTACAGTGACGTGGGTGCCGATACGCGAGTGCGCCGACTGTTTGTTTGAAGACAGGAGGTACTTCGTTTTGTCCTCGTTCACCACCAGACCCATTCGCTTTGCCTCTTTATCCAGTTTGGAGAAGGCAGAACTAACAGCGCGGTTGTTAAGGCCGATGATATCAATATCATCGGCATACGCCAACAATTGTACGCTCTTATAAAAAATTGTGCCTGAGCGATTAAGTTCTGCGGCTCGTACGATGCTCTCCAACATCAGGTTAAAGAAGTCACACGACAGCGAGTCACCCTGTCTGAAACCTCGTTTGGTATCAAACGGCTCGGAGAGGTCCTTCCCAATTCTGACGGCGCTACTGGTGTTGAGCAACGTCATCTTACATAGCCGTATTAGTTTTGCGGGGATACCAAATTCAGACATCGCGGCATACAGGTAACTCCTTTCCGTACTGTCGAATGCAGCTTTGAAATCGACGAAAAGGTGGTGTGTGTCGATTCTCTTTTCATGGGTCTTTTCCAAGATTTGGCGTATTGAGAATATTTGGTCGATGGTAGACTTTCCAGGTCTGAAGCCACACTGATAAGGTCCAATCAGTTGGTTGACGGTGGGCTTCAGCCTTTCACACAATACGCTCGCTAGAACCTTATAGGCGATATTTAGAAGACTAATCCCGCGGTAATTGGCACAAATTGCAGGATCGCCCTTCTTATGGATTGGGCAGAGCACACTTAAATTCCAATCGGCAGGCATGCTTTCATCCGACCATATTTTGCATAGAAGCTGATGCATGCACCTTACCAGCTCCTCGCCGCCATGTTTGAATAGCTCACCCGGTAGTCCGTCGGCGCCCGCGGCTTTGTTGTTTTTTAGCCGCATTATCGCTATTCTCACCTCGTCATGATCGGGTAGCGGAACGACAATTCCGTCGTCAACGATTGGGGTATCGGGATCTTCACTTTCTCGGTGACATGCGCAGCTGTCACTGTTCAATAGGTTCGAGAAGTGTTCCCTCCATAATTTAAGATTGCTCTGTACGTCAGTCACCAGTTCGCCGTCTTTGTTCTTACAGGAAAACGCCCCGGTCTTGAAACCTTCTGTAAGCCGCCGAACTTTCTGGTAGAATTTTCGGGCGTTGTTCCTGTTGGCCAGCATCTCAAGCTCTTCGCACTCACGTATTTCGGCCTCTCGTTTCTTCTTTCGGATAATACGTCTCTCTTCCTTTTTCAGCTCTCTGTAGCGATCCCACATGGCTCGCGTTGCGCCCGATCGCAGCGTGGCTCTATAGGCGGCATCCTTTCTTTCTGCGGCAGCATGACATTCCTCGTCGTACCAATTGTTTTTTCGGGCTCGCCGGAATCCGATTTCCTCTTCGGCGGCGGTACGTAGGGAACGAGAAATGTTGCTCCATTGTTCGTGGATGCCGGTTTGTTGGGCAGTGCTCTCCGAGAGCAGGAGTGAGAGTCGAGTGGCGAATCTTCTGGCTGTCTGTTGTGATTGCAGCTTTTCGATGTCGAACATTCTTTGCATAGGTAGATGTACTTTTTGTGCTGCACAGAGGCGGGTGCGTAGCTTGGCTGCAACAAGGTAGTGATCCGAGTCAATGTTGGGTCCTCGGATCGTACGTACATCTAATACACTAGAAGCGTGTCTTCCATCTATCACAACATGATCGATCTGGTTTCGTGTTTTTCGATCAGGAGACAGCCAGGTGGCTTGGTGAATCTTCTTATGCTGGAATCTGGTGCTGCAGACTACCATGTTTCGGGCCCCGGCGAAGTCGATCAGCCTCTGTCCGTTACCGGATGTTTCGTTGTGCAGGCTGAATTTTCCGACTGTGGGACCAAAAATTCCCTCCTTGCCCACCCTGGCGTTGAAGTCGCCAAGCACGATTTTTATGTCGTGGCGGGGGCAGCGCTCATAGGAACGTTCCAGGCGCTCATAGAAGGAATCTTTGGTCGCATCGTCCTTCTCTTCCGTCGGGGCGTGGGCGCAAATTAGCGATATGTTAAAAAAACGTGCTTTGATGCGGATTGTTGCGAGACGCTCGTCCACCGGAGTGAACGACAGTACTTGGCGACGAAGTCTCTCTCCCACAACAAATCCGACACCGAATTTGCGCTCCTTTACATGGCAGCTGTAGTAGACGTCGCAAGGTCCTATGGTTTTCTTTCCTTGCCCCGTCCATCGCATCTCTTGGATGGCAGTGATGTCAGCCTTTACTCTCACGAGGACATCAACCAGCCGGGCAGAGGCACCTTCCCCATTAAGGGACCGGACATTCCAGGTGCATGCCCTCAAATCATAGTCCTTAGTTCGTTTGCAGGGGTCGTCATCAGTATAGGGAGGTCTCATCCGAGGCTTTTTTAAAGTTTTCATTGGGGGGGATTTTTAAGTGGCGGGTCCCAAACCCAACGCACAACCAGCTATCCTGGAATGTTTCGCCTTCTCACTTTAGCTCACTCCCGAACGGGTGTTCGGAAGCTACCCAGAGGATACGTGGGCTAATCCCGGCCGTTGTGAGCTGCTTGAACCATATGCAGAAGAATCGTCCTGGCCATTCCCAAGTGAATGGCGATCAGTAACTTTCCCCACTTGCGTGGACTTCTACACATGGAACCATCCATATACATTTTATATGTATATTCACATTTGTGTCTTAACATGAAGTGTTAAATTTGTAGGTATGAAGCCGCTTGGAGGAATCTATACTTAACATCACATATATATTAATTTCCCACCCGGGAACGGGAAAATGTATTCGTCAAGGACTTTTATGTAATATTTATTTGTAGCTGGCTTGGATAAGCTCACACCACCTTATCCGAATAATAATATCGTTGATGCAATTGAAAACTTAAAAACTTTAATTTGTTACTCAGTATTTTGAAAACTACTTTCCTTCCCCTACGCCTCTATTGGGGCTAAAATTTAAAAACACTTTGCCAATTTTTTTAAGATTCGCTCCATTTGGAAGTGGCGTGGATGCACGAGGCGCCCTGACACTTTCAACAGAAGCGTATTCAGCAGAAAAAAATTGGTGACTGATGACTGGTCGGCTGTCAGTCATTTGAGAGCAGGCATCAGAGTGAAGTGTTCAAAGTGTGCTATTCTTAGTGACTTGTTTTAGATGTCGCACATGTTGTATATGTAAGCGCCTCTCCTGTGGGAGACGTAAAATGTTGCTAGAGCAAGCGCTGACCAGTGACATGAATGCATTTGTTAATGTTGTTGTGAAAAAAAACTCAGACTGTCATTTGGGCAACTGTTACCAGTCACTTCCGCTGCAATGCGCCTATTCTAGTGTTCGTCTAACATGTGCGAAACTTACTCTCTCAACCGTTTTCGAAAAAGAGGTTATAAATTTTAGTATATGTACGAGTATTCCTTTTTTCGTGGCTTGTATTTGTGGTTGTTCACAAGCAACTTTTTAAAGTTCATACATAATGTAAAAGGGTAAGAAAAGCGGAAATATGAAAACTACTTGAGCCTGTCCCTGCTAAAATTATGTAGTTGGGCTAAAGATAAATTATTTCAATCTGGGAAAATATGAATTTGTTTTGAAGAAATTGATGCCGAATTGATAATTTCACTAAGCAACAAGATCAAACGAAAAGCTAAATTCGTTTCAAATTGATATGTGCAGGTATATACCCGTGCACACTTTTGGGGTAGCTGTTAATTTTTGTAATCAAACAAGCTCAGATATTAAGAATTATAGCTTGTGACATCATAGGTCCCTTTGTAGGTAGCGACAATTAGTCTTACCATATAAAAAGTGGGCGTGGTTTTATCCAATCTGAATAATATTTATGCCGGAGGTAAATGAGGTGAGAACCAAGTTTGGGAGTTTTATTTAGTTATTACCCATATGCACCTATTCACCCAAAAAGTCGGGGTGCCGCCCAGTTTTTAAATTTCACTTACGTACTTTTTTTTTGTTTTTTTTTGTTCATTATTTGGACCAAGTATGAGTAATTTTTCATGTATAAGCGAAACCCTACGTCATTTTCGTTTATCTCATCATACTTTCTCGCTTTTTCACTGCGAGGAGTCTTCAGCTTTCCCTCAAAATTCCACGGCGGCCCTCTTTACCACTTGAACGGAGCAGGTCAAATTGCAGTTAAAGATGAAAGTCGAAGCAATATTGCTGGCTATTGGCCGGTCGGTACTAAATTACGCTGCGCCCATTTGGTCACCAGGTACTTGTGAATCGCATTGGACAAAGCACCAGACCTGCCAAAGACTGCTATCAGGACAGCCACGGAATGCCTCCTGATGCCTCCCTTGCAAAACCTTCACAATGAGGCCTCCATGCTTCCGGTCAAAAAGCATAGTAAAATGCCCAGCAAGCAGTTCCTGCTTGGGTGTTAATGCACCTTACATATATTAGCTACAAACTGAGCCATCTCCTAGGCTAGTCAGAAGGCAGCTCTTCAACTAAACAAAGGAGATCCAAGACCAAACACGACTGCAACTACTGGATCGGACAGTATATAGACAGGCATCAAACGACCCCCCAATGCCGTTATCGAAGTCCAACTGCAACCTATTTCAGACGAAGAGCTTCACCTGCAGTCTGGATACTGTAGTAGGTCAAACTCCAACTTATCCAGAATCGTCCCCGACATACCTAATATCTGTCCGGCATGTGAAGATACCGCGCACGATACTAACCACTCGTTCCGGTAGATGAGTTAGGCAATGACCATAGGTAACTACACAACAACAACCACAGATTAGTATGAAGTTTGAACTAGTATATCCTGAAAAAAGCTTACAAGTTTTATTTAAATAATTTTTTTTAATTGTTTTAGTTCAAGTTTATAATTTTTTTTTAACTAAAGAGAAGAATCTATTCTTAAAAGCAAAATCATATGAGCGATATTTAATGCAGAGTTGTCCATAAAATAGCTTCAATTCGGCCATGCAAACTAAATTTGTTATATTTCCTTTATATTTACACACATACACAATTTAAAATGCTCCCTTTTCCTCCCTTCATCAATCCACTTTCGAAGCACTTAAGATGCCTGATTATTGGGATTGTGAAGTCACCTTATGGCAGGAGTTCAGTAGTATATCGCAATTGAATTGAATTCAATTCGGCATCTGTCCAAAAACTATTAACATCCATTAAAAAGCCAATCAGTTCTTAATTGCAGGCCCGTTTGCAATTTAGTCGAGCATTAAGGATATATCCCAAACTAAGTTATTATTTGTTCACATGCGAGGTGTAGTTTGGAACTCAAAATACCTTCCCGCTGCACAAAGGACACATACGCAGTAAATCCATGTGGGACGCCACTTCAATAATTCCATCTCACATTCAACCACTCATCAACCACTATCTATTCCAAAATGCAATAAAACGGTACGGGATGCTTTGTTTATTGCTGAACTATGCTTCAGTGATTGGTGCCGCTGCAATAATCGCCACCAAATTTAAAAACCAATTCAGCCATAATCTTGTGAATTGAAATTTTCTGGACGCATATGGGACAATGAAAGTGGCACAAGTGTTACGCTGGCGTTGACGACGTAAATGACGATGATGGCTCTGGCCAGAGTCAGCGGCGATGGTTGCTATGATTTTGGAACTATACAACTGAGCTGTTAAGTAGAACCGCCCGTACACTTTCTAATAGGCATTTTGGACATTTGACAGTGCCTTTGCGAGCGCACAAAAGATTTCAAACTGCTATATCCGCAAATTCCACATTCCGTATTCCGTATTCCGTTTTGAGAGGTACTGGGCGCTACGCTCAGATCACAAATCGCATATGAGACGAATATTGAACAACGAAATAAAACGCACATAAATCAAAATGGCTGGACG
Organism: Anastrepha obliqua; assembly: GCF_027943255.1. Lineage (NCBI taxonomy): Eukaryota > Metazoa > Arthropoda > Insecta > Diptera > Tephritidae > Anastrepha > Anastrepha obliqua. Next base: position 79,427,188 of record NC_072892.1, read on the forward strand.
GACGGACGTAGCGACAGACAACCGGATAGAAGTGAGCGGGCGCGCGGACGTATGGTTGTGTGAATGGCCAAGCGGTCAGACAAACGGCCAGACAGCCGGGCGGATGGGTGAGCGACGTACATACAGATAGACGGTTCGCCGTTTGAGGTGCACTAATATACATACACATACTCGTATATGCACGTGTGTATGTGTATACAAATTTATGAAACCGATTGATTTCATAGAGTGAAGAGTGGAGGGAGCGACAACTAAGGCAAACTATAGGGCAAACGAGCTCACGGGAAATAAAAACAAAAATAAAAAGGGAATGAAGACAAAGGCAATCGCAATAATAACAACAACAACGATAACTACAGTAACAAACAGCAATGGCATACGAAAAATATGTAGCAATTGTGGAGGGTACGGCAAGAGTTTTTTGTTAGTTAGGTAAGCAAAGTGAGCGCAAAAGATCGTTTTAGAACAGACAAATGAAACGGGGAAAATATTCACCCATATATGAGTGTGCGTTTGTGAGAACGGGCGGGTACGGTGAATGTGTGAGCAAAACGAACTCAGAACAGAGCAAATGAAATGACGACGGGTTGACTGTCTGTCAAAAGAACAAACATGGGCGCACAGCGGCAATGGCTGCGTAGCAACAAAAACAACATCATTTTTTAAAAGCAACAAATAATAGCAACAAAATTGGAACATTGATGGCAAAATCAAGCACATAGTCGCCACCATAAGAAATCAAATGAAATGGAACTCAACGTACATATACACATACATACATACATACATATATCCATAGATGTACACACCCGTCTACAAAAAGGTATTGTTTGCATCGGAAGAGAACTAGCACAGTAGATGATTAAACCGAAGATACCAAAAGTAAGATAAACGAAGTTCTCCAAAAGCGCAAGTGAAGAATAAAATCAATGAAAAAAATTAGGTGGCATGGAGAAAGCAAATAAAGATGCAAATATTCAAACAATAAGGAAAAGTAAAATTACAGAAGAAAATCACATATTCCACAGTCAGTGAAGCAACTCAGCTGTGTTTCTTGATAGAGAATAATCAGACAGATTCTGGAATTCACTACCGAGAGAATTTCATTGAAATTTTTTGGCAATTGCATTGAAATGAGTGGCACAGTTTTAAGTTTTAATGAAATTACCCCACCATCCTTGTGATTTTCTCTGTCCTATAGATGGCGAAGACTTCTTGACTTTTCTTCTGTTTTCTTTTATTTTTATTATGATTTAATTCCCATATATATATATATATATAGCGCGTACACCCTTTTTGGGTGTTTGGCCGAGCTGCTCCTCCTATTTGTGGTGTGCGTCTTGATGTTGTTCCACAAATGGAGGAACTCACAGTTTCAAGCCGACTCCGTACGGCAGATATTTTTTATGAGAAGCGTTTTCATGGCAGAAATACACTCGGAGGTTTGCCATTGCCTGCCGAGGGGCGACCGCTATTAGAAAAATGTTTTTATTAATTGTGGTGTTTCACCGAGATTCGAACCAATTGTGAATTCCGAATGGTAGTCACGCACCAACCCATTCGGCTACGGCGGACGCCCATACTTATACCTAAAATAGTCGTGTATTTTTCTCAGCTAATTTATAGGGTTGCCTGCTCTTCTCCCGAGATAAGTGAGATGTTTTCTTCGCCCTACAAAACGTGACGGTGCTGATTTTAATTTATCTGTGTACACAAATTCTTGAAAATAATTGTACGAAAATTTTGAATACCAAATTTAAATTTTAATCAGTTGTCGTTAGCGTTTGTAAGGAATTTACGTTATCATTATCATTCCAAAGCTTAAAAATAATTTCCGCATCTTACTGATTATTTCGTGGCCAAATATCGCTCAAGTGCGTGGTACTCTATCAGGATTTACAAGAGAGGAAGACCTCAAAAGCCAGCAGAAACGTAGTCACCAGTAGCACTAGTATTTTTGAACCCCTGCTCTTTCTCAATCCCATGTGGTTATTCTCCATTTCTATATTTTTTCTTTTCAAGATAGTCTTCTATCTCTCCTCCCATTGCTTCACAGTTTTTCCCTCGATGTCTTCAGAAATCTTTTGTTGAATTCTGTTTTGAAGGGCTTAATTTCCGCGTTTTAATTTTACGCATGCTTTTTATACATATGTTCTCTTGACAGACAGGTTTTGATTTAAATGATAAATAAATGCTGTTCATCACAATTTGGCAAATATTTTTTTTTTTGTGATTTTGGGTAACCAGATAGCAGTAATAGTTCTTCCAATTGATATGATTCAGCAACTATCAACGTTATCAATGACGTGATCAGGCTGCCATTTTCGGCACGAATGATGCTATTTTTGGCTCAGCGGCTGTGTCAGCAAGCAAACTGGTCGTTATTGGAGCGAACACAATCCAGAAATGTTCGTCAATCAATAAAGATTGACGATGCGGTGTAAGGCATGGAGGCATTATCGGGTCTTTTTTATTAGGGTATATCCGAACTGTGGTTCCAATAATATAGCACCACAAGCGACGAAATGCTCGAAGTTTTGATTGACAAATTTGACGGTTGAGTTATCTTGGGATGACTTTATTCCTTATTTTAACTTGAAGTTAACAATTTAAGCTATCTCGAGTCCTATATTCGATACTGCAGTACGATAAAAAAATGGTCAGACCGCTTGAAGTACTATCCGCAAGGACGAAGCAGCAATTTGAATTATATGCTACTTCGCGAATAATGTTATGAATATAACTTCAAAATAAAACCAGAATCGATAGGTATCTTATGTAAGAAATCTGTGTTGTTACATTTAAATTTATTTTTGTATCATTCTTATCTAGTTAACCTATACTAAATAAAAGGTCCATCAACCGATTATTTTTTTTATTTTTTTACCATAAGACTTACGAAAGTGAAGGCTCTCATGTAGACTAACGAAAATTAACGTACAGATTTACTGAGAAATTGAAATCTGCGAGTTTTTCCTGTTCCTTCCTCCACATGAAATATGCAATATTCAAATATGCCAATATTTCGTAATGTTGTTATTTAATAAGATGAAGATTTTTAGCGAAAAAACACGCTATTAACTTACTTCTCCCAACTTTCACTCCTATTATAAGCGTAGATATGAGAACCTCAGTCAATCGCTTTTACCCTTTGCGTAGTTGCGGGGGCTATTCGTTATCTTTGATCATCTTTGAGTTCATGTAAGGTGACGTAAAATTAATTACCCCATCGGAAGATGTATAATTTTTGCAAATGCCGTCGTATGTCAGTCATATTGGCACTTGCGATCTAGGCAGGTACACCTGTAATAGAGCGCGTCAGGGTCTAAATAAAGATTTCCATCACTCAAAATATTTTTTTTATTTAGTAAAAAAGTTATTCAAAAGACCAAATTTGCGTCTTGTATATAGACAGAACTGTAGGTATTACTAAAAAATAATTTCTCTCTCGAATGTTCCAAATACTTCAAAGGACGAATTCCATGTAAAATAAAGGACAAGATGAAAGTCTCATAGTGCCTAAACTATAAGTAACATTTTCCAACTGTTTATGGACAGCGCACATAGCCTTTTCTTACGAGCTTTAAACCAAACCAAACCGGTATCCAAACATACCTGTAAACAGCGGTCGGCGTTAGTGTTTAGAAAGAAGAACAGGTGTTAGCATAAATAAATATATTCCAATCCATCGCTAATCAAACAAATAGACTAACAAATTATCAACTTACTACAACATAATTACAGGAATACGGGAGAGAATGGAAGATTTATTGGTTCTCGCAATTAGCACTTTAATATGCCATTCCCATTCCCATTATCGTTAGTATGCCCGAAAGGATATATACCCACATCCGTCTGCAGTGTATGGGAACACTTAGAAAATAATTGAAGGGCCGCTGTAAAAAATGGGCTCGCATTATGAATAATAATTAAATTTAATAATCATGCTTGCCGACTGGAAAAAATAATAGAAATAGTAAGCAGCAATTTTCAAAAAAAAAAAAAAATGAACAACGTACTTACATAATAAAGCCATCCAGCGAACACCCAACCACTGAGGCAGCCGAACAATTATACCAGGCGATAGCCATTCATAGCCACGCAGCAAAACAAATCCTGGCAGTGCACTAGTCAATACACTCTCACATATGTATTACTACTCTATACAAAAAAGTTGTATTCATACCTGCATATACGCACACATACGTAGATATGTATGTGTGTGGAAGTCGGCATGAAATGAGAACAACAGAGTAACAATGAAATAATGAAATGCACCGGCGCCGAGACAGGAGGCAGAAGGCAGGAGGAGTGGCTGCACGACAACGAAAAGATGAAAAAGCTGACCGACATACCCACCAAACAGCCAACCTAGGCGAACGCCAAGGGAAGCGGTAGCAACATTCGAAGAGCCTTTTTCCACGCTTTTCACTTTCAATTGATATTCAACTTTAATATTTGTTTTTCTCACATTTAAGCTACGGCAAAGTAGGAGCAGAAACAACATTAAGAGCATCACATCATAAAGTAACAACAACAGCGAAAGCAAGTACATGTGCCTGTATGTGTGTGTTCAAAACAAACAAAACAATTGCGCACCACACAAAAAGCAATAAATCTTAACAATATTTCGGTGCGGCGGCAACAGCAACAGCAACAACAACAACAACAACAAGAAACAGCGATGACAATTCTCTCTTTCTGCCAACGCGTTGCGTACAACCAAGACTGTGCGGCGGTGCAATTACTCTGATCCGTACATTACCCTGCCGCTTGCCACTTTACTACAAACGAGTTGTTGCCGCGCTTATTACTATATTTGATATCTCTACTTTACGCAGTTCTTATTATATTTGTTCTTGTTGTTGTTATTATTGTTATTGTCTGCTTGTAATGCGAAGAACAACGAAAAATCAAGTTCAATTTCATTCATTCATGGTCACAATGCATAGCTGAGGGAAGCCGGCACTAACATTGGGGTCGTGTGTACGCAGCAACGAAAAGCTGGAAATTGGTGTGTTACACGTTGCCCTTCCGCGCTTACGTCCATAGTGGTGGCGACAACTTACCAAATTCGGGCGACGGTAAAAATTAATGCAAAAATAAATATTCAAACTTAACTCGTTGCTTCACTTCAACTATTAGCAAAAAAAGTGTTGGTATAAAATTATATAAGTGTGCATGTTGCACGAACAAAAGGGTGACAACCATATTAGTAGAATAGAAGTGCAGATGGCCGGGAATCAGAGAAACATTATTTAGCTGGTCGAAAGATCAAATTGGAGGAGTAGATAGAGGCGTGGCAATATTCGCATAACTGACACTAACAATTTCATTAGGAAGCCAAGCGGTGTGTGGCAGCATTTCGTTAAATGTACCGCGTAGATAGGCACTTCATAACAATAAATCGGTCTAGGCGTTGTAAATATCACTACCATTCTGTATTCAAACATTTTGCTAAAGCACCCCTTTCAGAAGCGCGAAAAAGTATAGCACTCTCATCCACCAATTGAGACTTTTTAACTGATAAGATAGAAAATCATTAATACGCCGCTATTGCAATATATGTAAGTATGTAAGTGTAAAAATAAAAATGCTTGGAACTCACTTCCAATACAGAGATTTATTCTTAAACATTTACTCTTTGAAGAAAATTCAGTGGTAATATCTCTTTCTCTAATGTAACAATTGTCAACAAAAGGCATCGCCCGTGGCGCCGTCAGATTTCACTGCCAAAGCTGAAAGTTCCGCACACGTGCTAATAAGTAAAATGATGGACCCATGCAATAACAACTCCAAAATACAGACATAGTGCATGTTCTATAATAAAATACATACCACTCCGACCCAATTGTTGCTAGGCATTTACTAACAGATACAAATGTTGCGCAACATGAACATATGGGGGCTCATTCTTCCAATGCAACATTTCCAGTGATATCGAACACTTAATAAACAATGTATGCTTATATATTCCTCTGCGAATTTTTAGCCAATTAAGCCTTAGAAAAATATTTTTTTTTTTTATTTTTAGTCTCCGTTTATTTTATACATTGGTATTAAGTATATTGTTTAACAATTTGGTCAGGATTTATATATAGTAGATCGCTTTATGGCCAGTGCCAAAAGCGATAAAATGAAAATAAACGAAATAATATACAATTAAATAATATAAAATACAAGTTCCATTTTACACAATTATGATTGTACAACAATATAACTGTAATTTAACTATTTTTATATTTTACAAATAAATAACTTTTCCTATTTCTCTCTTCAATTTTTTTAAGTGGTCCCAAAAATTAATAACAAGAAAAAAAATTCGATAAGAATTTTTACAACAATAAGAAATGTTGCAATTGAAAACAATTTTATAAAAATATAAGACTCACATTTTGTTCCTTCTTAATATCGCATTTTCATTTGAGCTTTGACTTAAGTACCTTCAAAAACAATTATTTCCCTAAATTCAGTATATTTTTCAGGTGAGGTTCAAATATATCTAATTATTTATCTATTTTACGTAATAACATTAAACATAAATTATGATAACGTAATAACATTAAACATAAATTATGATAAGGTAAATGTAAGATATCTTGTATTATTAAAATGTATTATTTCTACAAAAACGTTTGAGATAAAATATAAATATAAAATTAAGTTGCTCATCTCAAATTGCTGCAAAGCTCTGCCGTAACACCTGGCAAGGATGTATGCACTGAGCTATAAGCCCGACAGATACACATCCGCATACATAAAAAAACACACATTGACAATTTTCTATAATCCTAAAAATATTTCGCATCATTCTTCAACAAATATCAAATAAATTTTATTGAAGTAAATTACGAACTGCAAAACGCAAGCGGTAATTGTTTTCAAAATTCTGAAAATGTGTTACACAATATTAACGTACATATATCTTCTCCTGTCACATTTCGTTTAATATTTACAGCCGATAAGTACTGCTTAACAAAAAATTTAAAAGCACCGATTTCATGCGCAACTATTTCATAAGTGCAAAACTGTGCGATACAAACTTTAAGCCAGACACAAATCAGCGTAAAAAGCTATTAGCTATTATTAATTTAATATTTACACAATATGAAGCGAGGCCATTCAATTTATTCGTACGCGTCGCATTAACCCACGCTATGTACGAAAAAATATCTAATCATTTTAATCAACTCGCAAAATTGATACATAAAGTCCTGAAATGTTTATGAGCAACAAACCACATTTCATTTTAATCAATCGTTCGAGATGGAGTTTTAAGGCGTATCAAGAGATGAGTTCCTACTGACATCTACAAACTATGGTATACATTTCTTTATAAATGATTCGGAGAACTGACTATAGGTATATCATTTTCCCCCGTTTGAGATCGTATTTTACGGCATTTACATATTTTGATAACAACTCTCAATAAAATCTCAAATTAGATCATATCACGTTTATTTCAATTAATTGGTCGCCATAGAAGTAAATAAATAATAATTATTTATTCAGTGGAAAGTCGGAAGAGGTCAATAAAGTGATTTATCTTTAATCTGAAGATCTGTGCATTTTAACAGTTCCAACATGTCATATATAATTTCTCAAACCCATGACAATCTCTATCAACACAGAAAATCAATACAAATTATGTGGGTACCTGGACATGTTGGTCCCAGGAATAATCCCAGGATATCCCAGGAAACGAGTTTGCAGATCAGGCGGCTAAGGCTAGTGGTAAAGCACCATTACATTTTTTTAGCAATTTTAACAACCATGATGCTGGCAAAATAGCTTATGCTTTCAATCTTTCGTAACAATTGGAGTAATTACCAACACCATTACAAGAACTCTAACACTTGCGACAACAAACCATTATATTCGCCGCTTTCACCGTGTCACATAATCCAGACTTTTGTTCGCCTTAGAATTGTCATCTTTTAAGCCGTAAAGGTAAGCCAATATACCCAATTTGTGGGTCTATCGACTTTACAACATCACACATTTTGGATTCATACACCGGATTAAGTCAAATCAGATCCAACATATTTCAAAACCACAAACCGTCGGATGTTCTTCGCAAAACAGACGACATTTATTTAGATATGATTTGGAAATTTATGCTAGTTAGTAAAATAATTATCTAATAAGTATTTCTCTTCTAAGTTCTCCTTTATAGTTTATAATCTTTTGCCTTCAAAATTCACATTTGTACATGCTATTTATATATACTTTATATCCTAATGCATACACCAATATCATACATATATATATATATATAGTAGTACAATGTAAGCCCGAAGTCCACTGTTCCTGTGCTTTAGCTATTAAGTACAATAATTGTTTATAATTATTTTACTTTTAAATAAATAAATAAATAAAAATAAAGACTAGTTCGCTCATGTTGAATTGCATCTAATTTTGAAATGTATTTCCATTTTTCCTGCAGGGCATACCCTCTCGTATGTTATTAACATTCCAGCAACATTAATATGCCTCGCAACATTAACACCTCACTAAACCACCACCAACGCTTTATTAGCATTCGGCAACATTGAAAAATGTTTATACTCGTAGTAGCGCACACTTCCAACTAGAATTCATTTCCTCGGTAATTCATCATCTTTTCCAGAGTTCGGCAACACTCGTGCTTCATATCGTTGTGTTGTCAGTGTTCATACAAGTGTTGGAGTTTGTGTGCATGTATGCATGTGTTTTTTTGCGTTTGCTTTGCCTTTGCCGTTGCTGTTGTTATGTTGCTGATGTTGGAGTGGTAGCGCGCGCCATTGGCAACATGCGAAATAGATTTATTGGAATGTATACGAGCTGAGCTCATTGTAGATTCACTGTATACTGTTCACTGTTCGCTGTTAGCGTAGCGCGCTGGTTTAGTTGTTGTTGTGTGAACGTGCAAAATAGACGTGCGCTTAGCTGAGTGGTAGGCAGGCAGTAAACAGTAAGCAGCCAACGGAAAGGCAACAGGAATAAACAGCGAAGAAACAAAACACTAAAACATTGAATGGCAGTTCGTCGTCGTCCGCGTGTATTTGCTCTGTTTTGTTGTGTTTTTGTGTTGTGCGACGTGAGTTCGATTATTGCGTCTGGCGATACCGCGTTAAACGAACGCTTGTATTTTCGTATTGTATTCTATTTGCGAGTAGTTCAGTGGTTCAACGCTATTTAAAATTTATTCGTATGCGAATTTGTTTCGATTGCTTTACACAGGCGTTAGAAAAGGGAACTGTTAATGTGCTCGAAAAGAAGCAATTGTCGTCAACTAGGATATATCCGAGTTTAAGTGATTTCATTTACTGGAGAAATTTCGCGTACGTGTTTCAGTGCTTATGAAAAATTTGTGTGACTAAATCATATCCTTACGCCGGAGGACGCAAAAAAAAAAAGCGCGCGCGAAAACTCACAAATGAAACCGTGGATATTCTTAATGCCAGATATGTGGCGCGCTGTGGCATAAAAAAGCGAAAATGATACTGAAAATACGAAGCAAATTTTATTTCGCCTGACATTTGCCGCCACCATCAGAAAGGACGGGATTTCAGTCCAAAACTGTATTATTTTATTCACTTCATGTGCTTTGCGTATTCTGTATTGCCAACGTTTATTTTGGTTTTCTTCTGCTGTTGTTGGCGTGTCGGAAGAAAACAATCAGCAAGTCAGACAGGCAGCGTTGCAAGTGACAATGACTAAAAAAAATTGAAGATTTCGAAAATAACTCCAAAAAGTCACAGGGCATTTATAAAGTGAAAACTACACATCCAAATACCGTCAAACTAAAAGCGACGGTTACGTGAATGAAAGTACTGATCACAGCGAAAAAGTGAATCCAGTAGTTTTGCTGAGTGTTAATGTCTTTGAAGTTTAGACGAATATATAATACAAATAAAGAAAAAAAGCTATTATACAATACATTCCACAGAAACAAAGAACATCAAGTTCAAAAATTTCATTTCCATTTACACTTTGGACAAACGTAGCAGCAGTAGATTAAGTGCTTTCAACAGGCGTTGTTGACCGTTGTTTTCGCCGTTCATCTTATCAGTAGCATAGCATTGAACTTTTCATCCCAGCGCCACTTTGTCGTCTCGTCAGGCTCTTCAGCACCAAAGAGGCAGAAATGTCACAAGTTCTCGATACGACCGCTACCAAAAATCTATATATACCGTCAGAAAAAGCAGCACAGTGGTATCAGTACCTTCCCAGCGTAACTGATAAGTATTTTTTGTTGAATTGAGCGCAACAGCTATCGCAAGGAAACGCGTGCACACAAAGAACATCGCGCGTGTCGCTTCGTATTATTTAAATTGAGTTTGCGCTGTGCTTCTTCGCCTCAACCTGTAATCGGAAGCAAGTCTGCCCAAGTCAACGTCGAATTTTACAACTGACTGTTTAGTCTAAGCAAATGCAAATTTTCGTCAGAAAATTTCCAGCTGACAAGCAAATATTTTCGTTTATGGGTAGAAAAAGGAAATCCACACGCCATCCACATCAAAATTTCGAATACTTATGTTCGCCTCATAGCTTTGTGCTTTCCTTCCTTTGGTACTTCGTTGTTGTTCGCATTCAAATCGCTATCGTTTCATCCTTGGTTTTGGTGCAAATTTTGATTTTACTGTTCTATCGTCTCAACGTACCCGTGAAATTCAAAACTGCGATATCTCTGACGATCAGTCCACTCAGCTCTAATTGTAGTCGACAAAGAACAAACGAAAGCGCTTGTCGATTTTTAAAGAACACAAATGTATTTTAAATTAATCCAAAGAATATTTTGTCGTAGTAAATATCTACGAATAAAATTCCTGTTCATGCACTAAGTGTATTCACAAACGGCAAATGTACTCGTGTGTACTTGCGTGTATGTAGATTAAACAAGGCTAAAACGTAATTCAAAAAGAAATTGTGATATTGTATTTAAGCAAAAAAAACCCTCGGCGAATCAATTTGTATAAAAATAAAGTAATATTAAGGTCAAATCTACTTGTAGATAACAAGTTATATTCTAAAACTACAATCATAATCATCAAACGAAAAAAACATAGAATAAGTGACCGGAAAGGAAACATTTCGGAACTACATAAGGTAAGCAGAAGTTTCTTCAAACAGATGTATGAACATTGACACACAAATTATTATTAATTGCTATCGCGGAGTCTTTGGGAGCACAATGAAACAATGGGCTCTGTATAATCTTAAAAAAAGCTACAAGGTCAAATTCATCACCGACAAGGCGAGAATGTGCCGCCTTTAAATAGGCACTTAGCCCAAAACATCGTCTGTCATGTAGCAAGCGGCTGAAAAACGAAATGCTGCTCCCACCAGTTAAATCTCAGATTGGCAGTTCCATCGTGTGGATAAGGACCTTCCAAAATCGTCATCTTTTTTATTGTATTTTTGCACACTTCAAATCTATGCCGAAATTAATATTAAGAGTGGTTATGCACCCTATCGGAAGATTCATAATTTTCGCAAATACCATCGTACGTCAGTCATAACAGAGACGTCAAACAGATAAGCAATAGAGAGCAGAAGGGTCAAAGTAAAAATTTTCATCTTTCAATTTTTTTTAGTAAAAAAGGTAATGAAAAAATTGGATGATTAATTTTGCGCCATTAGTTGTTTTACTAAAAAATTGCATAAAAATATGGTCTGTGTTTGAAAGTGGTTCTAATTTAGTTTAAAGTGTAATTTTTTATTACAATTTATTTTTTTGTTTGTTTGTTTTTAAATCCGTTCATTTGAGCATTTTCGAAGTAATGTTTTTTACTCCCAGGAAGTAAAAATTAGTTTGAGGAAAAATTTGAACATTGCTAAATCTAACTTTACCACTAATCTCGCGACGAGTGTAGTTTTTGTGACGTAAAGTAAAATTATAATAGCGAAATTATCACGTTCCCTCATTTTTTTATGGCTCGGCATATTTCTACTTTTTCCGCGACTTACCAATCGCATGTGAGAGATAATGACAAAAAAGAAATATATGAGCTAAATAGAAAAAAAAAGGTTTAAGCCTACTGAATTCAATTAAAGTTCAGCTGTGTCAAGCGTCAAGTGTCCCGATTTCAGTATCCAATTGTGTAAGCGCTAATAATACTGCATTCTGTTCGTTTCGACTTAGGTTTTCGAAATTGTAACAGGAGTTTTATTTGAGGATTTTGTGGCTACATCTTGCACCGGTATAATCTGCCCTACATTCGTATCGCAAAAAATGTTCAAATCACCCCAAAGAGTCACCTCTTCAAGATGTAATGGAGCCTCTATTGTCTTGTACGTGTTGTTCTCACTCTAAATATACCAACTTTGGTTATTCATACCAACTAAAACCAAAAATTGGCTTTGATGCAATGCGGACGAAGTCTTCTGTAATTCCGACGTAAAGATAGCGGCATAAATATGTATTTATGTATGTATAAGTATAGTATAAAAATAACAAATTTTGAAACAGAAATTTCAAAACCATTTGTTTACCTAGATATCTGGTAAGGCCTACATACTTATATATCCTTATCGAGATTTCGGTACATCTAAAATTTCGCATAAAATGGCCATAAGGACTTTTCATTAAAAAAGTCTTATTTAAACTTATTGACTCTGATACGACAATTGTTTCTGTGGATGTGTAACAATTTGGCTTCGTTGTATTTCAATTCGAAAACAACTTCGGCAATTTCACTTATGGAAAGAGCCAAAAATGCGCAGCGGCGGGAATTTCAAATAAGAACATTTGAATGATTTCCGAAAGTTGCTACAGTGTGTAAGTTTTGGAAGATAACGATGAAGTCTAAGGCTTGACTTAAATTGTGGATTATGCCTACCAGTGGTGGTAATTACGCTGTAATTTATAAATACATACATGGTAGGTATATAGATAGAACTGTCGGCCGGTCTTTGAACCAACTCACTTAGACCATTGCCGATCCATTGTGATACAACTGTAGCAGTTTATCTGCCACTCCTCGTTAAACCAATATATTTCAAGTGCAAACGCATTGATCTGGCTGGTTCTTATTTCCTAAAGTTCAGTATCATTCAAGAAAGATGACTGATAGAATCTAAACCTAGTGGTATGCCACGAACGACAGTGACAAAGAAGATGTCTGACCGACTCTTGCTCCTTCATACACGTCAGACTATCAACCCATCTCGTGCTGGCTGGAGTGCACCACGTAGTTTGTAGGTTGAGAGCGGTGTGCTTACGATCTCCAAACCAAGAGGAAGGCGAATGGTAGTGCCACCTCTCGTTAATTTGTCTGCCTTACAATTTCCTAAGATTTTATCGCCACTTCGCCATCAGAATTAATATACTTGTAGACTTCTCTAAAGATATTCACATTTCTCCTCATTGAGAGCTAGAATTTCAGGCTGGAGTTCACTTCAGTGATTAGAAAGACGAGCCGACACGTTTACTTTTGCCTTCTTAGAATAGACGCCAAAGCCAACTTTATCAGCAAGCTTTGAGCCATCAGGCAAGATCCGTAAGCATTGTCAAGCCACTCATGTCTAGCTGGAATTTAACTACTAACAAGATTAGTTGGACCCATACCGGGTGTTATGGCTAAGTGTGCAACACCTGAATCAGGCCATTGATTAGTTGGTGCAAGCCGAGCAGCTCTGTTACCTGCATTATGTTTACCATCCAATGGAGAGTGTAGTTCTAAGAGTGCGTCATGCACAAATATTATGAGTTTCAGAAACGTAAATGCATATGCAACTTTTTCTAATCCGAACTATCAAAAAACAAAACCAAAACGTATTAAATCACCATTGCAGCTCTTTTCCCAATATTTTGCTAAAAAAGTGAATTGATAAGTATTCACATACGCACTTAACAGCACGACAATGATTTTGATTTTGCAATATCCCCCACCTTATCTGCAGCCCACATTGTTTTTCATCGTCTCTACAGCTATTTGTCGCCTCTGTTAACCAAAGCCATCAATTATAAAAAAGAAATTAATTAAATCATAATAACTGCATTTTAATTAAAGTATTAATATAGTTCATAAATCTTTTTCGCTCAACCACAACGCCACCAACACCAGCACCAGCACCAGCGCCATGCAGAGCTGAGTCGTCGCCATGTCAAAGATACAAATTAGTTTATAATCACACAAATCGCTTGGCGCAAAAATTTAAATACTCAACGCGGGTCAATAATCAAACAAGTAGTTTCTCATATTTAAACACACTTGCACATCATACATACATACATACATACTTACATACTCGTGCTCAAGCTCATGTGAATTATTATCTGTAAAAAACGGCATAACAACAAAGAATGTGGCACGACTGCCAATAAAAACAACAACAGCTGAGTTGCACGTCAGCAACGATGAAAATGAAAATAATTTCCATATGCAAATAATTGATAGCTTCCAGAGAGCGAGTGCATGTTGGCCTGAGCATATGAAATAATTAGTGTAAGAGCGATTTATGTACATATGTGTGTATGTTAAACAGTAGCAATAGTGACGATGTCAGTAATGGCAGCCATGGCAGTAGCTGCAACAATCTCTACAGTACAACAGCAACAATAACAACAACAACAACAAAGCAACTGCAGCAGTGTTCGCAACAACGGCAAAACATCTTCATGCTTTGTCAACTGCAAATTATGGCAACTACAAGTGTGCACAAACACATTCACACGCACTCTCCCAACCCAGTTAGCGCGCTCATACTTCACGCCAAAGTGCAATAAATCATCTCACTCATATTTTTCGCATATTTTTATTTCCATTCGTTTATTGTAATCATTGTATTTTGTTGAATTTGCTGAGCGTCTATTTTTCCTTTGTTGTTATTGTTTTTTTTTACAAAAGCCAATTGAAATCGTTTCTGTGTCCAAGCAATTGATTGCGTGTAGTTATGTGCCTGTTTCTATACATATATTTGTGCATTATGCGTGAAATATCTGTATATGTCCATGAAAAAGAACGAAAATGCTGGAAAACATATTTATACGCATATACATAAATACATGTTCAAATGTGGGTGGAACAAAATGAGATGGTGTGGGGCTAAGTAATTGCATGTAGTACCAATTAAATAAAAATAATTTACGAACTTAAAAAACCTCACACATGTATGTGTATACAAAATACTTGTTTGTGATATTTAATTTAGTATAAATTTTGGTCGTGTCTGAATTAAAGTAGCGGGTTTTTGTAAAAGCTTCAGAAATTAATTAAAAGCATGATAATAAGAGTTTTCCAATAACAGCTGTTACAGGTGAATGGATTGCACTATCGAGAAATGATTAAGGATTTTTTATGGCCGGAATTGGTTGGTGTTGATCTGGACAACGTTTATTTTCAACAAGACGGCACTACGTGCCACACAAGCAACGAAACCAATGATCTTTTACGGGAAAAGTTTCCGGACCGTGTTATCTCTCGAAGAGGTGATCACAAATGGCCACCGAAATCTTGTGATTTAACATCTTGTGACTTTTTCTTTGGGGCCATGTGAAAGAGGAGGTCTACGCCAACAGCTCAGGATTCAAGACCTCAAAAGTGCATTTTGTGCAATTCGGTTAAGGAAAATTTCATGAAAAGGATATTGTCCTGTAAGCGTGATCGTGGTGGTCATTTGCCTGATGTTATATTGAACTATTAACGGCATACCTTCTTCTTAATAATGAAATAAACATCCGATCATTTATGAATGAATATCAAATATGACAAGCCTCCGAGTGTATTTCTGCCATGAAAAAGCTGCTCATAAAAATATCTGCCGTTCGGACTCGGCTTGAAACTGTAGGTGCCTCCATTTGTGGAACAACATCAAGACACACACCACAAATAGGAGGAGGAGCTCGGCTAATCACCCAAACAGGGTGTACGGGCCAATTATATATACATACATATATATATATTTATATATACTATATATAATATATAATTATATTACTATTTTGACGCCGACTAGATTATAAGGTTGTAAATTATTCCCCAACGGTGATAGCGCTTGTAATAAAAAAATTAATGTATTACATAACAATATATGGTGTAAAATTTATATACTGAGCACATTTCCATAAACGCGCCAAAAATTAATGATATGCCTCTGGAAAATTTATTAAAACTGAGATGTGTTATTACCTAAAGAACAACAAAGCCGCTGGCGCCGACGGACTACCGGCTGAGCTATTCAAACATGGCGACGAGGAGCTGGCAAGGTGCATGCATCATTGCCGATTGGAATTTAAGTGGCCTCTGCCCAATCCACAAGAAGGGTGATCCTGCAATCTGTGCCAATTATCACGGGATTAGTCTTCTAAATATCGCCTATGAGGCTCTAGCGAGCTTATTGTGTGAAAGACTGAAGCCTACCATCAACCAAATGATTGTACCTTATTAGTGTGGCTTTAGACTCAATTTCAACTTACGCAGTGTGCATGCCAAAAATGCCCAAAATATATAGAGAACATTTAGAAGATTATGCGATCGCCTTCTGTATATATATGTATATATGTAGTAGGCCGGGTCGATTTGTGGGGAGGCAAAAAAATCGCCCATTGCTCTGTGAAAATCATATTCTAGGGGGTTACCGTACACTTTTCCCAATCCATTTTTCCCAAAAGTCATTATTCCCAAAACTTTTGTTCCCAATAAAATAACTCCCAAACCAATTTTCCCAAAACCATTTTTCCCAATTCAATTAAAATCCTATTTTTCCCAAACTTGTTTTTTTTTTGCGTAGAACTCCTTTTCGCGTGGGCGGCCTTCGGCCGCGCTTCAAAAAAATAACCCTCATCAGTCCGACTCCGGCTACGCAATCCACCGTATTTTTGCGTAGAACTCCTTTTCGCGTGGGCGGCCTTCGGCCGCGCTTCCAAAAAATAACCCTCATCAGTCCAACTCCGGCTACGCAATCCACCGTATTTTTGCGTAGAACTCCTCTAAAGAATTTATTTTATTGGGAACAAAAGTTTTGGGAAAAATGACTTTTGGGAAAAAAGTTTTGGGAAAAACAGTTTGGATGAAAAAATTTGGGAACATTTGCCTTTGGGAAAAGTAAGCATTGGGAAAAAAGTTTTGGGAAAAATGGATTGGGAAAACTGGTCGGCAACAATTCTAGGGATCAAAATAAGAAACTTTGCCGAAGGAACCATACCTCTAAAACGAGTTCTGATGTCCCGGTGCGATTTTGCCTGATTATGAGACTGAAATGAAACACCTGCGTGATAAAGGTGCAATTAGCGCTGTAATCAAAGTGAGGGCCAATTTACATCTTCATATTTTTTGATTGACAAACCAAATGGTGGAAAGCGGTTTATTTTAAATTTGAAAAAACTTAATGATTTCATGGTTGCTCCTCATTTTAAGCTCGAAGATTGGAAGACAGTAACTCAGATAGCTTCAAAAAATGCGTTTTCAGTTGATCTTAAGGATGCACATTTTTTGATACCGATTCACAGGAATTTCAAGAAATTTCTGAGATTTTCATTCAGAGAAGAGTTGTATGAATTCAATTGCTTACCGTTTGCGTTATCGGCAGCTTCGTACATATTTACTAGAGTAATGAAACCAGTCATCAAAGAACTAAGATCGCGAGGGTGGCATTCGGTTATATATCTTGATGATATATGAGACTCGGTTTCAATTTGCAAAAGTAACATTGCGTAGACTACGTCTCTTTTGCAAAGTTTGGGTTTTAATAATAAGGGGAAAAAATCTCAGTTAGAGCCCTCTCGCATATGTAAATTTTTAGGATTTATAGTCGATACGAAATGTTTTTGTATGAAGCTTCCGGAGGTAAAGATTGTAGTTTTAGCGCAATTAATATGGCTTCTTGTGGCAGCTTGCTCTGCTGTGCAATATGGTATGGTTTACACGAAGCAGTTAGAGAGGCAAAAGGTTTTAGCTCTTAGAAAGAATAACGCAAACTATGAGTAGAAGGTTCATATTGATGTGTGCATTCATGAAGATCTTGATTGGTGGATTAATAATATCAATCGAGCAAATAATCCTATAAGAGAGGAAAAATATGTTTTAGAAATTTTCTCTGATGCTTCGCTTTCTGGCTGGAGAATTTCATGTGGGGGTAATTATTCCCATGGCTGGTGGAGCGTTGAAGAGAAGCAAGATCGCATCAAGCTGCCTGAACTCGAAGCTTCCTTTTATGGGTTAAAATGTTTTGCATCTGCAGAAATATTGCTAAGAATAGACAACTCTACAGCGAATAGCTATATTAACAAAATGGGTAGCATTCGGTACCAAAAACTAACAAAGTTTAGTAGAAAAATCTGGCAGTGGTGTCAAGACCGGATCATCAAATCATCAAGAAATGTTGAAGCTGATAGGGAGTCGCGTATAATATCAGAAGAAACAGAATGGGAACTGGCAGACTATGCTTTCAAAGAAATTGTTCTGTGTTTTGTTAAACCTCACATTGATTTGTTTGCCACAAATATTAATAAAAAGTGTCAAATTAAAAAGTGTCAGATTATACCGTAGATAAATAAAAATGGCAATAACAATAATATCAACACTTGAACTTACGACCAATGTTCTCATACGCAATTGACGCTATTAAATGAAATGAATACTTTATCTATTTAATGTGAGAAATATTCTGTTTTCAAAGCTAGAAAGTAGTTCTATTGAATTATTGTGCAATGGGCTCCACTTCGCGATGGTCACGCGCATTACAGCGGTAGACTTTTCTAAAGGCTTTTACGGTAATTGGAGCATTTTTTACTATGCATCTCATTTTACGTATCTTAGAAAGTTTTTTACATGTCTGTTGTTGTTATTGTTGTCACATTGCCGCTGTCTGCTGTTTACATCTATAGTTATTGCGATGGTTGACGTCGGCAACTACACTACCGCTGGTGCTGCTCTCTTGTTGCACTGCGAACCGTTGCTTTACGGAGGTAAGCTCACCCCAGCTGACTATTCGTATCTACATAGTGCCCGTAAACTGGCTGGCTGCTTGTCACTGACTATGTGTTTGACTACCTCAATGACTGACTCAGCGAGCGCGTTCATAAATTCTATGAATAAATTTCCATACTGAATTTTTTTCCCCTCGTTATTCTATTTTCTACTCTGCAGCCGGCATCGGCATCGGCAGCGGCCCCGAAACAGGCACAACAACCAAGATCCGCTCATTGGCAAGTCGGGCTTCTCTCTATTCTTCTTTCAACTGTGCGTTGTTTCAATTTAATATACAATCTAACAAAGGTGCGAGTACTTGCATACATACACTACATTCATACATATATGTAGATATGTAGGCATGTAGATATTATATCACCTACATGTCACATTTACTTACATGCATACATCGCATAGACAATGTACGTACGTACCCGTGTACATATCCAACAACTGTTAACTCAGCCATTCAAGAGCACCTATGATGGAACAAAATCTAAATGGAAAATCCAAAGTTTCAAAGTGAAGTACTTCCTTTTATGGGGGATTTGGCAGGTGGGAAAATGTTTGCAAGTGTTGGAAGCGACATTTTGACTATCTGACTGACACTTTTCTTGCATATAGTTTGCACTTGCAACAGCGAAGAGCTTTGCAGGTTCATTTCGCCTACATAATCGCCCGCCAGCCGGTCTGTCCAGACGCCAACCTCCCCGTCATCAGGGATATCAGAGACTTGTAAGTGAATGTGCCCTCACTGGATTTCAATTTCAATTTTCCATGTTACGCATCGTAATAGCGTTGTAGTTGTTATTTTGTATGCGTTTTTTCTTGTTGTCTACACACACTTTGCGAAGCTCGTATGGAGTAACACGACTGACATGGCAAATGCAACACACCTTTTGTTGCATAACAGGGTGCAACAACTCTTGTTGGCTTGTTTTTACCCGATGTTATCACACTTATAAGAAACATAAGAATCCATACATACATACAAACGTACAAATGTGCTTGTGTGCATGTACATAAATACACATATGTATGCATGTGCACAAGCATGTTGGAATACGTAGTTCTTGAATGATCACGAGATTGCAAATAAAACTTTTCGAAAAACTTTACTTACACACTTACATATGTTAAACTAGTCTACAGACTCAGTATTCGGTAATCACTTCTAACTTTTGCTCTTTTCCAAATAAATCGCCCAAAATAAATACGAACCTTCTAGTGCGTATGCACTTCGATGTGCACCAGAACTTTAGTGGAATATTCTAAATTGCACATACATGCATACATACACATATTTGCCGTTGCACTTTATCATGTATAAAAAATCTTTCTACTCAGCAAATCCAAAACAAATTCATGTGTATGTATAGATATTTCGTCGACGCAAATGAATTTGTTTCTGTCACCTGCTAGGTCTGATAACGAACAAACAAACAAACAAACACACAAACGAGTTACGAGTTACGACTGCGGCGACAACAGCAGCAAAAAACAATAATCACACTAATTGCAGCAACACGATCTTTACAAAATGCAGATGACAGTTCTCAAATCCACTACTCATTGCGTATTTAGTACAATAAAATATTATTGTTGTTGTTGTTTTTGCTGTTGTAAATGTTGTCAGATAGGAATAAACAATAACAGCAACAACAATTAAACGGACAATTGGAATTCTGTTTGTCATGTCATCGCTTTGAATCAATTGCACAGTTTGTTGCTGTTGTTAGCAAGTGCCTATGCTCGTACTTGTGCATACGTATCAACTCACACATCCATACATACTTTAAAGTTCAAATGTATTGATACTCGATTGAGCAATTGAATGCTTTGAAAAAATTGCTCTGGTGGTTTGGTGAGCAGGTTTTGTTGATTTATAAGGCAACCGATTAATTAATGAAAGAGATAAAGTTAAACTTTGTATTAATCATGCGATATAGTTTCATCTAAAAAATTGGCCATTTTAATTATAATTAAAAATCAACTCCTACTAATAGCCTTAATTTATAAAACGACCAAAGCTATGTGGTGTTCAGTGGCTGCTTTCCCAGTTTGCAATTTGCATAAGATGTCGCGTCGGGACAGCTGGCCATTGACAAAAACGGAAGGCTGGTACGTGTATGGCACTGCTATGTTATTGTAATTGATGTGAATTTAATTTATGACTTTAAATTTAGAAACTATCTCACGCTCATTTACTTTTTCCTATGCGTCACAAATGAAGGAATAAACAAATAAGAAAAAAAATGGATATGTAGTAGGCTCTCAGCGTAGTATATCAAACTTACGTAGAATTGTGTGCAGGAGAGCATATCCTTAGTTAGGTTTTTTTATTTATTTCGGTGAATGACGATGTATCTGTTAGAATCAATATTTTATTGACATCCAAAAGCATTGAAAAAATATTGAAAAAATTAAAATTCAAACAAATAATTGCGATAAATTTCAATCCAAATAGTTAATTTTCAAATTAAAACTATTGCTCGCAAAACTTCGGTTATATGCGCCTTTTGCTTAAAAGCGTTGCATTCTGCTATCAATATTTACACAAGGTGGCGGAAAATTAATCGCTCAATTTTTTTTTTAATAATTTTTTACTAAATACAAAAAATATTTTGGGTGACGGAAATCTTTATTTTGACCTTTACGTGCTCCATTCTTAATATGTTTTGTAATGCAGCTGTCTCGTTGGCAATTGTCGTTGCCACCTTACATTACCCCAAAAAAATCTTACTTATTTTAACAAAACATGTTCGTTCTTAAGGGGTTACATGGATTTAGTCGGATAAAAAAAGGCCTATTTTCAATATTTTTTTGTCTATGTAAAAAATTATTTATTTAATTCAAGCTTTTTTCTGTCTTATAGATACATATTTAAAGAATAATTTCTGAAATTTTCAAAAAACAAAAAATTAAAACTCCTCTATTGTGACGTCATATCCGTCCGCGTTGTCAGCATAACTCCTGACAGGCTCATCAAAAATGAAAAAAACAAAAATAAGTGCTTTAGTTAAGACCATAAACTCGAGCTTGAACGAAGGAAAGAAAAAAAAGTAAAAATTGGAATTTTGGCTGGCATTTTTGCAAAAAAATGAAAATTTCGGTCAAATTTGCTTGACATTTTTTTTTTTTTTTTAATAGTTGTAATTGAAAAAAAAAAACAAAATCCTTCGTTCAAGCACGAATAAATTGTATTTCGAACGCCTGTGTAAAATTTCATCAAGATCGGTTGAACAGTTTTCGAGAACATTTGACAACCAACTTTGAAAACACGGTTCCGAGAAAAACGCGTTTAAAGTTTTGAGTAACAATAAAAGTGGCTTGGAGCGCATACATTCCAAAGGCTGTATCTCCGAATTCATTATTCGGATCGATTTGAAAATTTAGGATAATATTTCTGAGATGTTGTAGAAATTAATAAGCCAAAAAAAAATAAATCGATTTTTTTAACCAACGAAACCCATGTAACCCCTTAAGTAAAGCTATTTGTAAGCAGCTTAAAGTAATTTTCTTAAATACATAGTTCCTCATAAAGCTTTAAGTTAACCAACCTATGGAAAAATTATCTGTAAGTATAGTCTGTCTATAAGTAGCGTGAACAGCAAAATTCAAACTTAGAGATCCATTATACAAAATATTTCAGCGCTGCTAAATCGTCGTATCATTTTCCCAATAGGCGTTGTGCAATTTGCTAGTTTCGTGAGAAATTTCAAAAGAGTACTTTGTTTTTTACAAAATGAGTTCCGCGTAACGATTTGAAGCAGTGTTCCTATGCACACACTCTAAAGCTAAAAAAAATGACCTCTCCAATGTAAGCTCAAAAGGTCATAGGTTTGTTTGTGACAAAGCCAACTCATCGTTGCGTGCAGCTGAAGCAGTTTTATGGAAAAGGTTAATGTATCCAAAGACACCATTCGAGGGCATCTATATTATGTACGTGCAGAAGACCTCAAATTCAGGACCACATTGAAAAAAAGGCTGGAATGGCCTAAGGCGAGTTCAGGACGGAATTGGGCAAACTTGGATTAACGAATGAATCTTCCTTTTGGACGAATTGTTGTAAACGTGGGCTCTGATGTACTGCTGATAATTGAAAACTTCATCGCACTGTTTATCGTCCAGTGTAGGTTCATGTTTGGGGCTGCTTCTTTGCAAACGGATTGGGTCGTTTATTTGAGTTTACCGCCAACTTAAATGCAGTTTTGATAAATAAAGTTTACCAAAAGCATTATTACCGTCAGCTGCGCACACATGTTTGGAAGAACTAGCCGACCTTGGATTTTACAAGAAGGCAACGATCCCACACATCGAAGCCGAAGGTGTATATAGTGGATCTCCTTCTTAAATTTTTTATGTACGTTTTCCTCAATGGCCAATTAATTGTTTGTAGCTCATTCTCAGCTTCTAAACATTCTCCGGTTTGACGCGTGTATTTAGTTGTGAAATATTTGGTTAAATGAGAGGACACAATTTCTTTAAAAGTAAAACAAAAAGTTTTCCCCCAGCTCAGAAAACCTCAAAGTCTGTAGTGTTCTTAATGAATCAACGTATTTGGTGTTTATTGAAAATGAATGTCCTTTGCACTGACAATAAAAAAATGTTTCCATTTTGATTACTCAGTCTACTTGTATGAAGTAAGAATGCTTAGAAATTCCACTATTTCTGCAGAAACTAAATTATTCTGAATTCGTCACAACGTTGGACTAAAAAAATTGGCCTAAATACATATATTAGAATAGTTGGTCCATCAAAGTTAAACCAAATTTAACAAATAATTTAAACATTTTCTGAAAAGTCTTGACAGAATAGAGATAATGTGTTTCTAACTACGTAATTCATTTTATTATAACAAAGTCCAAGTTTCAAGTGACTGCGAGATTGGAGAAAAAGCCTAGCACCGTCAACAAAAAAAAAATTTTTAAATCAGCGGTACATGATTTTTTAATTTTTTTTTTTTTTGGTGACGGTGCTAGGCTTTTTCTCTATATAAAAAAATCGAGAATGTAGTTTGTATGGGAGAAAAGGTATGACCCCCAGTGAAAACTAATTGTCAGAAATCAACAGCATTTTGTAGTCACTTGAAACTTGGATTGTGTTGCACTAAAATTTTATGGACTATAAAACTATATACGCAAAAAAATGCTGCCTGAAAAGTTTAAAATTTTTATGAGATTTTCAAAAATATTGTATGAAGTTTAAAGTCTTGCGATACGTGGTTTTTGTTGTAGTATGAATTATCATCATTATCATTGTTGGCTGGACAACCATGGTCGGGTCTTCGCCTGCTGTAGCATATGCCGCCAATTGTCTCGGTTTCGTGCGTCTTCTTCTACACCGTCTATCCATCTAAGCGCATATCGCGCCAAAAAATTTTAGCAGAATTCTCCACTCGAAAATCAGCAGTTTCTGTTTATCTGCATCTTCGAGTGAGCACGGTTCACTACCGTACAGCAAGATGGAGGTTATAATTGAGCGATACAGTGAAATCTTTGTTTTTCTGTCTAGGAGGCGATTCTTTAGGTGTTGACACAGCGAAAAATAGCAGCGGTTGGCCATAAGGACTCGGGGGTCGATATCTGCAGAAATTTTGTTGTCATGATTAATGATTAGCCCAAGGTATTTAAATTCCTTCACTACTTCGAAACCATAGTCACCGATTTTTAGTATTTGACCCCCATTGTGTCTGACAGAGTCCGATTTAGTTGAAACTAGCGCTTTAATTGTGGCTTCATTTATTTCTAAACCAATACATTTTGCTGCTCTCTTAATACTTTCGAAGGATTCTTTCAAACTCGGCAGCGAGGATGCGATTATGTCTATGTCGTTCGCGTAAGCCAGCAATTGAAACGATTTAAACAAAATAGTTCATAGTAGTATGAACCATATTTTTATAAAAAATAGGGGTGAACTTATAATTTTTCAACAGCGTTTATATGAAATACGAATTAATAGTCATCACCATCAATTCCTAGAGTTCCAAGTTAGAACAGAGGGCGAATTAATAGTAGTTATGACAATTACATACTTTGTTAGGTTTTCAAAAACTTTTCATGCATGTTAATATTCTTGGTAATGGATGAATTTACAGTTTTACATCTCCTCCAAAAAGTGTTAAATCCTCTGCTGCTGAGACGAATGCCTACGACAGGATACCCACGGGGGGAATCAATATTAGGAACTTATCTGTGCCTATCGAGGAAGAAACTTTTTCTTTCATCTGATGTTTTATGTCGGCGATTGATGTCGAACTCGACGTCTACCGAATTATTGTGGGGCACAAACCCACTCGACTAACGCGGCCGCATATTTGAGCGATGGACATATGTATGTGCATAAACACATACCTATGTATATACTTATATGTAAGTG
Source organism: Anastrepha obliqua (assembly GCF_027943255.1). Lineage (NCBI taxonomy): Eukaryota > Metazoa > Arthropoda > Insecta > Diptera > Tephritidae > Anastrepha > Anastrepha obliqua. Next base: position 79,452,462 of record NC_072892.1, read on the forward strand.
ATGCAACAAGAGCATAAAGCTGTGATTCATCAATCAACATATCACTTACCCCCAAACACACAAACATATCTACATATATAAGTACATACATACATACATACATACAAATGTGCATGCATGCATATCTAGATGGCGTGTCGCAATTTTTTTAGTATCTAAACAATTTGCACAAACAAAGCCAATTTGAATATTTGATCGATTGTTTCGTACTCAGTTACCAATAGGTTTTGATATGGGAGTAGTTAGGTTGTTTATCGGATTTACATTTTTATGTTTTTATTTGTGTACGCTTTTACCGCCAATTGAACCAGTCACCGATGCAATCGCTGACGGTTGTCGAATTGGTGTGGCTGGTGTTTATGCAAACGATTTTCACCTCACCTGCTTAACAACCTTTATCAATATTATTTCAATGCTGTATCTTTGTGGCCCTGCTATGAGTAAAGTTATGTATGTATGTCATCTACTTGCCACACTCCGCCTGTTTCCCATACCCCGTCGACGGCGTGTTATTAGCCCCCTACAAGATCCTTCCGTGAGAGCGCCAGTCAGTGAAGCAGCGAGGCAGCCGGCAAGCATCAGAATATGCTTTCGTGTGAACACCATAAATATGGCTTGTGTGCGTTTCAGGAATTTTCGAACCGAATTTGCACTTCGAACCACATACACTCATTTGAGACAATTTCCTCCCAATTCGAACGGAAAATGCACGCGCACAAATGCTACGCGACGAAAGAATCACAATAACGGCAAAGCGTCAGGACCGCAGCGCCAGAGTGCCACAGTGCAAATATCGAGACATTACAATAGAATATAGAAAAACAAAATATAAATACATAGTAACAAACAACTAACCACATTGACAACGACACCAACACCAACAAAAAACAAAATAAAACTAAAACTAAAGTGAACTAAAAGTTAAATACACAGAGGCAAAACATTAACTGTAACTGAAAATGGAACTGAAAGCTGAGGTCTGAGGTCTGAAGTCTGAAACGCGGTCGTGAGTTGCGTGTTATCATGCAATGTTAATGTATGCCAATAAAAAAGGAATAAATTTTCATATAATAACGTACAAAAAATAACGAACAAGAATGGTAGAGCAGCTAACAACTTAGTTACTATTGAATATTGAACCGTGTAGTAAATAATAAACAATTTATATTTTGTTAAATTTTACCATAAAAACCAAACGTATGGGCAATCTTTTTTTAACCTTTTTATCGCAATTCAGTCAACTTCTGTTTTCTGTTTAGAAATCATTAACGCATTTTCCGCTAACAACTGCACACCACCCAACAATTGCCTCCCAATGTCAGTTTTTATCATATGTTTTATTTATAGTATTTCTGCATGTATGAGTGTGTGTGCACTGGCTGCCTTCTTTTGCCATTGTTCGTGTGCTAAAGGGATATTTGTTTGCTGTAGGGATTTGCAGCAGCTTAAAAGTGCACATTCTCGGCTGATTGGTTAATGTGTGGGACTGTGCGGTTCTCCTCGCCCTGCGTGCACTTTGTCAACAACATACGTGGTTATGCACGAGTATGTAAAGTATTGCGGCTACGAGGCAACCAGTGGAAGTGCAGTGCATACGTGGTGAACACAGTTGGTGCCGAAGCAGCACTTTGTTTGCTGAGCTCAGAAGACAACGCTCGTTAAAATCGGCCAAATAATTCGCACCTTCTATATACATAAATACATATGTATGTGTGCAAGGGAGATATTTCTCAGATTTCGCACTTGCGCAACATATTTTTGTATAATTGCGTCACTGTAAGAACTAGTGAGCGGACAATATAAGAGATAAAGTAGTTGTGAGGTGGCTCAAGTTGACTGAATATAGTCGAATTGTGCATGAGACAACAAATATTTTTATTTCTATATTATATAACATACTTCTATATATTTATTTGACTATTTTTTTCTACGCACAACCACTTTCTCGCAAATGATTATCTGCTTGTAAGCTGCATTCATATTACATAGTAAAAAAAAGTGTATTTAACTGTATTAAGTTGCTTTTTATATAATTATTTAATTGAATCAGAGAAATATCTACAACTCGTACGATGGATAGATAAATTTGTAATAGAAAACAAAATAAGTTTATTAGGTGCCTTCGAATAGATGAAGCCACTGGCATAAATAAACATATGTTGGCAGCACTGGAAAACAGCTGCTAAAATTACATTTGTCTGGAAGCACTTAATCAGTATTAGTAAGACTGCGTTCATACAGAAACTCTGGTTGATTCAACTCGATGCTCGTGATGCGAATGCTCTGTCAACACCTTTTGTGTTCTCGTTATTCTCAATAATATTGTTGACTGTAAACTAACAACTAACGATTGCAAGGTGTGTGAGCACGACGGGAGCAGCAAAAGAGAATACGCAAAGTTGAAGCAACCAAATTCTGCCCGTATCAACTTGCTCTAATGAAAGTTGCCCAATAACATAAAAGTAAGATTTGGCAGTATTGAAAATAGTGAGTTATACCAGTTTTAGTCGTTTGTGCGTAACAATCATGCGAAACTACCATACATGGCGTTCGCCCCTCTACACATAACGAGGAACCTCCAAGTACACATCCTCCATGAGAAAGCTAGTAATAAAAACTGAATATAAAGAAAAATATTCTTATGATCTATGGAAGCTTTAACAAAAATATAGATATAAATTTTGAAAATAAACAAATAAAAAACCAACAGTGTCCAAAAAGTACGATGCTAGTAAATACAAAATAAAGGGTATTTCCAAAGGCGCGCCCTAGATGTTGTTTTTAAATAAAACATGTAAATATTTAGATTCTGCTCTTAACAAACAATTATATGTGAAAAAGTGAATCATTTAAATGTCCACCATTACCACGTCTATAGATTAAATGCGCGAAATAGTAGATTCATGAATGCCTAATTATTGAGAACGTCGAGATTTCGATGTCAAAGGGTGTTCAGCAACACTTTGCCCTACAGCAGCAATATTCTCAACAGAACGTCTAGTTTTTCGTCTGCCTTCTGTGCTTTTTCTATCTTGGAGAGAACCAGTTTGTTTAAATTTTTTCACCAACCGACTAATTCGGACAATTATTTCCACCAAAAATATCACTAATTTTACCCCATGTTGTTCTTAAAGATCGACCATTTTCATAATATTATATATTTCAATAATTTTGACTCATTATTCTATCGCGTAACTTGTACATCTATCTACATAAAAAATGTCAAACATGACATAAAAAAGGTAGGTACCGTCTAAGAATTATTTACTACTGACATCTAGGCGTCACTTTTGAAAAACTCTTCATGAACTAAATCATTTCAGATTGCTTACAATGGCTTATCATAACGACGTGTCCGAAACAAAAGTATTTTTACAATTCCAATCCCTTTCTTTAGGTTATCTTTATCTCTTCACCTTCGTAGTTTTGCTCTGAAATTCCGCTTCACTGTCACAATTGCATTCCCATTCTGTATCCCTGCTTACTTTCTCTACACCAAAGAAAACCTTAACCTCGCTGTTCTTTTCATATTCATAATCGAGAATAGATTAATAATTGTCCTAAGCCAATCTGATCTGTTTCTGTCATTTCTGATCTGTTGAAGTCAAATATAGCTGAAAATAATTTTCATAACAATAAAAAAGTGCGAAATATTCTCAAAAATGTATCACCCACATCAGTCTGAGGGACCAATTGATCTGTTATTTGCGCGAAGTTTTCCACCGCAAGAATAGGAAACCTAGCAGTGATCCCGAGCCACTAGGGTGGCTTTCCATAACTCGATATCAATCAAAAACGTTTATCGAAGTATCGTTTTTGTTTTTCATTACAATAATTCGTCCCGTTGCATTGAATGTTCTATAGAAACTGGACGACAGCACGTTTGCTCTTGTTTTGTATTTCAGTAGCTCTTCGCCGCGTGAGTTAAAATTTTTATTGTTTTTGCGATTTTAAATGTTTTTTTGTTTCATACATAAAACATGTATATACTTGCAATTATAGAATTAATGCTATGCTTTCCTTTCCTATTAAACTATGCGTTAATTTCCCACATGTTTACCCACTGCAAATGTGTACCATCGACACCATTAATTTGCAATGAATTAAAATTAAAATAGTAAAAAAAACTAATTATTTATTCCCCGAATTTACCTCCAAGAAAATTTTATTTTTCATTGAGCCAGTTTTTCCTCGTCTGGAAAACGTTTTCATAAACTATCCATTGGCTATATAAAGGTTTTCCCATGGATAACAACGTATCGCAAAAGATCTTCGCCTGAATTATTGGGGAATCCCTCCCATTTTCCGTTGGTAACCACCACCTATTAATATTTCCAGTGTTGCCAATAGTCATACGATCGGAGGAATATATGAATGTACTTCTCATGCCTTCCCTTAACTTTGTTTCGATAAGAACGTACATAAATCTTGCTTTGGTCAGCCGATATTTTGTTTGAAGATGTAAAATGGAAATTAATTGACAATGGTCCTTAGTTTCAACTCCATACAATTGGACGCATCTCCTATCCTTCTTCTATGTATAAGTTGAAGCATTTTCCGCAGCAAAATCGTCCAACATCAAAATTTTACATACCTACATTTTTCACTTTCCAACTATTAGGTTCCTGCATAGGTGGAGCATTATAAAGTGTAGACGTACGATAAAACCCAGAAACACGAAATTTTAGTGCTTAATAACTAATAAACAAATTAACAGCTGTTACTTTCTGCATTGTGTTACATCCCTTCTATCAGCCGCTCCACTATTGCGCCACACTTATTCCAGTTGCTATGATGTATTAAGTGCAGAAAACTATATCTATCTTCTTATTCACGAACCATAACAATTACTTTTTGTTTCAACCCTTGAAACAGCTTGGCCTGCATTGATCATCGTTGAACATCGCTGAGGATCTTTGTGAACGTAGACGCGGAAGAATGAAGGGGGCACGAGCGACTTCAACCACACTGGCAACACAAAATATTCAAGTTCAAGTTGATATTGACATTAATGCAGTCCAAAGTGGTTAGAAACAATGAGTGGCTTACCAATTCTCGAAACCTACCTGAACAGAAAAAATTGATTAATTTCACATAAAAATCTTCAGGCAAAAATACAAAAAAGCGAGGCCAGTGCACAAATGTTTATAGGAGTACGACTGAAATATAAAAAACGATGGCCGTGCCGCCAAGAAAGAGTCAAGCGTAGTGTGAATTCTCGTATGCTCGTGCACACATATTCTTACTTATTTATAGGTGCATGTGTATGTGTATATGCATTCCGTCACAAAGGTAAAATTGCAGTTGACTGGCAAACAATGGAAATACCCTTTTTAGGGCCATACGTTGGCTTTATCGACGGCCAGAAATGAAGATAATCGGCCGGTTGGTCAACTGAACGCGCGTTGTGAGATGCCTCCTGGCCGCGCTGTTAACTTTGTTGCATATTCCTTTTCTTATGTTTTGCCAGTTTTTGTGACCAACTGCGGCGTTTGCAGCTTTTATTCTTGTTTTATTTGGCCAGCCGGCAGACAAGCAAGCCACACCGGTACACCGGCACACCATCACACGAACGCGACCCGCTTGCGGACTTGCAAGCAGAAAAGCAAGAAGAAGACGCTTCGGAAGACGCTCGAACGCCAATGTTATTGACAATTTTCTTTGACTAATGCTATTGTTGTTTGTATATTTGTATTTTGTTGTTGCTTTTGTTGTTTCAGCCGCAGTTGGCGCATCCACCTTCCATTCCTGCTGGGTTGAGCCAGACTGGGTTTTATGCGCTCGTGTTTAATGTAAACTTAATGACAACACGCGTTTTATTGTAAACTTTTGTTGGAACTTGCAGTAACAATGCCGCAACAGCAACCATCAACGAAAATAACAATAATAAGCGTACAATACTTAGACCGCGGCGGTCGGTTAAGTAAAAAAAAATTCTATAAAATCCCCAGCGAACAAATTAACATACAAGTGCGCTTATGCATCTTAATATAGCCTGGCCGAGAGGGCACAGTAGCAGTGCTAGCGTGGTAGCAGCGCTTAATGCCACTTATTTGTTGTACAAATAAGGCTTAAACAAGCTGTTGTCACTAGCGCCAGCACCGCCGCTCATCTCAAATTGTTGTCAGAGCGTCGCCAATTCATTACGACAAGCAGCTACTACACGTACTCGTACTACTTAGTGCTCGTAAAAATGTAAACTTTAAAACAAATAAGATCTTAAATCTTGGCGCTGCGATCTCAGCGTATGGATTAAGTCAAAAGCCGCTCCTGAATGAGCGCGCAGATAGTAAATCGACGCCGCCGTCAATGGATGACTTAATTAAGAGTGTTGGTTCAACGACAATAACAACAACAACAACAAATGGAATAATTGCCACACTGACGCACCATTCAATCGACCAAGCGTTCGATTAAATGCCAGCTTTGGTCATTGGGGACATTTTTCAAATTTTTCATTTGCCAAGCAAGCATTGGAATTGTCAGCGGTGGCCGATTCCGTTTATTCTCGTCAACTGCATCGTGCGAAACATTCAGTAATTGCCGCCCGCTTTGAATTTGAGCGCCGGCAATTTGCTTATCGCAATGCAACGAACTACGAATTTCGAAAAAGCAACAACTGAATAACACAAAGACTCTAAGTGCGCCACTAAGTGCCGCCTTTGTGAGTGGCTCATCCGCGGCATTTCATTTAATTAAAATTCATTTGCACATGCGCTCAGCCACACAACGCTGCGGCTGACAGACCGACGGCTGGTTGTTAGTTTGTTGTTACTGCCAGGCGTTCAGACCACAAAGGCGGATATTGAAATTGCTGATGGCGCTGATAAACTTATTACAAGCAGCTACAAATGCCACCAGCGCAGTCTGGCAACACTTTTCAGGCAATAGTTGTTTTAATACGAGTACCAATAATTGTTGTTGAGCATATGTAGCTTTAATTGTTGTTGTTGTCGTTGTGGTATCTGATTTGATATTTCATAGCCCGGTTTTGGAACGAATGTATGACTTCTTTTATTCAACATGTTTTGTGTCCACCGGCGATGAAGTTGTACTTGCCACTGCATCAGCCCGTATCTGTCGCACTGTCCGTCTGTTCGTTGTGTCATATGTCGGCATAGTTGATTGACAAACTAAAGATTTCTATCACCGAACATGTTTCTACCAACAAATGACGAGTATACGTGTGCAAAATGCATGCAACCACTCTAAATAGACATTTGTACAAAATAATCGGTTAAGTAGCAGCAGTGGCAACAAATTGTCCGTTTGTTTGCTAACTGCCGGTGACGAAAGTAGTTCTCATAAAAATTAATTTCAGCGCCGGGAAATTGTCATTTCTTCAAAACAGAATCGTGCCAATTGCGTACTAAAAAACGCGTTTTAATATCTGTATGTATGTGTGAGCACTCACATCCACAGATGTTCCTAAAAGTGTCGCTTACAAAATTGAAATGTCCAATTGTTGTTGGTTAAGCATCTGAGCTGTGAGATGTAGCTCAGAGCTGCGTGCGTAGGTCGTCACAGCAACAACGTTCCAATAAATTACTGTTCTATGCTGCAGTTACTTTTACAGCAGTTACCATGCATAGGCGTTTTAATCCACACTCAATCTGTGGTAGTCAAAATTTGTCAAAAATTTAGTGCAAAAGTTAAACAATTTGCATTATAACATTTACATATTCCAGTATTAGCACTCTAGAGGCGAATACGAGGGTTTATATTAATATTTCTGGCCCAACAAAGTGGTTTTGTTATTTTTTGCTTTCTGTTGAGCCAATTTCCGAAGCACTTTGTATAGCAAAACAATCTTAGCAAAAGAACTGGAATTCGTGAGTGAGCGAATACCAATTGCAAGAAAATTGATGCACCAGATTTTATGCTTGCTGGCCGTATAATAATTTTAGTTCATCTATGCATTCTTGTCTTGTCAATACATACTCGCCGAAAATTGTGGAAAATAATCGCACGAAAATACCCACGGTTTAATTCCACCTTTTTGCCGATATGAATTTTTAACTGTAAGCAACTCTAATATGACTCACACTTCAACACGTTCTGAGTGCGCTTATGATAAAATATGTCAAACTTTCTAATGGAAACGTCGAATAGCACATGTCCAGAAATAGAAATAGTAACCCTCGTAAAATTATGAGTTGGAAGTAAATAGGTCAAGAATTCAAATACATTGCGTTGTCATTCACTTGACAGTGATTAGAGGCGATTCTTTTGTAAATGGTTCAAACAGCTCATACTTTCCGACTCGATTAAGCGCGCTCTAGTTAACAACCAATCAAAGCTACATACGTGGGTAGCGTAGCATTTTTGGATGAGCCAAAGTGTGAAAGCGAACCTTGATGGGGCCACTTCAATCTACTACAGTCTCTTTTAAATATTTAAAGATTTGGTGACTATGGCCTAAGAAAAATCACCTGGAATGTCTGGTACCTCTCGTAGGAGTATCCAGTAGATACGAACGATAGGGGAGAGTAAAAAGACCATCGATTTTTGTGACGTTTACTATAACTGTTTGTTAAAGGACGGCAAATTCATTGCACTCAATACCACTTTTATGAATTTACTTTTAAGCTCTGCTCCCGTGACACGACGTTTTGTTGGTGAATAACGAAAAGGTTAAAAAAGGAGGAATATAATATGGATGATGATCGAGTGACCTAACATCAACTGGGAAATTAAATTGTGGGCTGATAAAATTATTGGACCTTGTCAGTATGGCGTTAGACATGATAAATCTACTATAAACTATAAACAAACGAGGTGTGACCATTAAATAACAAAACCGACGCTGAACGACATTATTTTATTTTCAATACCCTGAAGGTCAAATTAGTCGTAGTTTCTTCATAAAGACATACGCCGTCTTACTCAGGAGTGAGACCATTAACCTTATTCACTGGATCATTAGCCATAGGACTTTTGTCTGTTTCTGAATGTGAAATCTGGATTGCATAAATAGAACACGTTTTGGGTTCGTTGAAGCTATGAACGCGAAAGCATCATGAGTGGTGAAGAAGGTGGCAAAAGAAAACTTCCAGCACTATTTTGAGCTACGAAAGTTTCAAAGAAAGCATTGTAGGGATGGATAATAACTCTTACATAGTACAAATACTTCAATAAATCCATCGTTTCATACAAGGCTTCTCTATGTCATCGTCCGTAGCTGAGCTCTATGCAGCGTACAACTGCCATCAAGGCAGTTATACAAATAATATTTATCACAAACACATTAAAAAAATAGTTGCTCTCATCACAACGCGCACCCACATCTACGGTCCGAATGGCGCGTTCACGAATTCGTCATTTGATGCAGGCTAAAATCTGAAATCTATAAACGGATGTACTCATACATATCAACTTACAGGCTTTAGAAGGCATGCCAACGTAAAAGCTCGCTCAAGAATGGGTTCCGCTAATTTGCAATAAATTCGAAATAACCCAGTGTATTTGTACGTATGTATGCTCATATGTATCATATATTCAAGTACATATGTATGTAGCGGATGGTCATTTTCGCTGTTTATATGTAAAAATTAAGTTCGTCTGCCGCCGCATGCATTTTCCACTTGCTGTGATTGCGCTGATATTCGATGACGACGTCGATGGCGGTGTCGATGCTGCTGGCATTAATGCTGGCGTTATGCTGATGTCGGCGGTGGTGTTGCTGGTGTTAAAGCTAAGGTTATTTCACGTATGTATGCATGTATATACATGTGCACTTCGCTTCGTATCCAGCCGTCGGCAATGTTTATGATAATTGCATACAAATACACTGCATTACATATTGTTTTACGCGCAATCAAGTTCCTATTTGCATTTAATTATGGGTTGTACAATGATTTGCTTAAGTGCTTTTTAAAGTAAATAATTGTTTAGATGGTGTAATAAAAGATCAATAAATATAGATATGAGTTTATAGAATATATTATTAAATTTTGTAGACTTTTTTGGGAAACTACCCTTTGCTGCTTTGTAAACCAAATATCAACACTTATTGCACTTGTGGCTAAGATTCTTACAATTTTTTTCACATAACGGCTAACATAATGGAATCTAAGCAATTGCCTGTACTGCACCTTTTCTTATTAATTTATCTCTGTGAGTACTGTTTATTTAAAAAGTGGGTCACTCTATTTGCTAAGTCAATTACCGAACCCGCGTATTTAATATAAATACTACCTAGAGAGCCATTATTGGTTATACTTTTGTAGAATTACAACCGTCGGCTATCTGGATCATAAGACATGCCTTTAGTAATTACGTCTTATGGATGTTTGTCTAGAATATAAGTATGTATGTGCACTTATTAACCGATTACCACTTGAAGTACTTTTTATTTTTCTGCACGGGTGCCTTACTTGATTGGAATGTAAGAATTTTAAATCGAAGTATATGAGGGTCTATCTTCGCGCCTCATCTTGACTTCAAACAACCATGTCGTTGAGAGTCCCTTATGTATCAGGATTTTTGGAATGAAATTGCAATAAAGTGCTCCCTGACAATGCCTAGTGTTATCTTTAACCTAAATTAAAGTTCAGTAAAACGTAGCTTCGTGCCTCTTAAGGCCCATCTACATCCGTACAACTTTCGCATCGCTTCAGGGTTCGCTTCACTAATTTGATAGGTACTGCATAATTTACTACTTTTTCAGCTCAAAGTTTTCACTACCAGATCTTTCATTGTAGCAAACCCTCGCGTTTCTCGC